>NC_136261.1:345958500-345971000 GCF_964187855.1 Myxine glutinosa
AGCCCCTTCGTGGTAACCCCGTCGGAGCGCATGGTCAATGGCGGCTAACCGAGCCGGTGTGAGGACGCACACTCCCCCCGCGCCGCGCCGTTGTTGTAGTTGTTGTAGTTGTTGTTTGGGGAAGAAGATGGGAGGAGGTATGGGAGGTCCTAAACTCACTACTGGTGCCATACGATCACATTCTGGTGCAACGAAGAGTCAGAATTAATGGAAACGAGTCCTTAACTGACATAGACTAAGAATAACTAGCAAGATGTCCTATAGTTGTCTACGTGAGATGCGGTGAACCTGGGCACGACATTTAATGGGGGAAAAAGGGGAAGGTCGGTTCTACAGAGTGTTATTTACAGGCAATGGACTAGGGAATGGGGGATTGGGGATAGTTGGGGAGTATTGGGGAAATAGGGGAGTATTTACAAGCGGATATTGAGGCCAAGTCCCGTATCCGCAACATTGCACCCTTCTCTACCCTCGGGGCGTCCCGACCCGATAAATTTTTACCTACTTTAGTGTGGCACTCAGATGTAGTTCCCTCTACTATTAACTCTACCCTGAGTGCGACAGTTTTACAGATGTTCACAAATGAGTAAATATGTCCCCTGCGACGTTGCACCCTTCTCCTCACAGAAACACACCCACAGGATAACCGAATTGCGGAAAGAATTCGCAAACTAAACATACAGCCGGTAGGGAGCATTATTTACAAGACTACGCTGCTATTTACACTACGATCCAGACCTGTTTTTGGAGGAACACATGCAGATGTTATGCATAGAGAGAGCACGCATGCCAGCATCGATACACCAACCCACGAGTGCTCTGTGGCCTACGACCTTTAATAATGTGCAGAGCACCCCTTCCCAGCACCAAAAGCACCACCCCATCACACAGTCAGCACCATCCGGTGCACCAATAAAGTGTTTATAAATCACCGGTGGTGTCGCAGCCGGCCGATGTTCTGCCGCTGGTCTTGCCTTCGTGTGGTGCACTTGGTGTTCTTGCCTCTTTCAAAAAAATAAAGAAAGGCGCCAACCGCGTCCATTTCTCTATTGTGGCCGTCAGGGGGCCAACTGTTAGTGGTTCACCTTGTATGGCATAGGTGCCACGTTGACCCATAGGTCCATCCATGGGTGGTGCTTGGCCGCAAAAGAACTGCGGTCCATTGTGGGTGGCCACAAACATTGCGGTCCATATGGTGTATCGATCCAAGCAGCAAGCAGCGAAAGTGCAGGCCCACAACTGCGTAGCCAGCACCTCTCTCTCCTCTCTCTCTGCCCCAAAGCCAGATCCTTGGAGGTGGGAGACAAAAGAAGCAGACAAGTGAGTAAGGTGGTAAGGGCGCAAAAGTGCACGCAATGTAAGGTAATGCACACTGGGGGCACATGGGAACCAGGTGAGACAGGTACGTTCCTACCGTACGCCCCCCCCCCCCCCCACCAGGTAACCTACATGGCCCCTCCCTTACCCCTTACTGTATCCACAAAACACAACACTACCCATAAACATCTATTTTACAAACCAACAAACATCCCTACTGTCTTCCCCGTTCCTCCCATAAGCCAAATTCGTCTTCTCTCCCTCCTAACCAATCAAATTTGCCATTTTCAACTTTCATCAAAATTTGCCATCTCCAACTCAACATCATAATTTGCTATCACCAATTCATCATCAGTCCCTCCTAGGGAGGGAGAGATGGAATCACCCCAATGTCTCATCCACGTCGTGATGCGTCTCACAAATCCTCACAGCAATTCTCATTTCTGCAACACAAAACAAAGAAAACACAGGTGTGGAGTCATCATCATCACCACAGGTAAGTGGCTGCGTATGGTGCGACAGGTTCATCAATCCTAACTATTTCCTAAATGACTTTAACAACTTTACATTACCCGGGGTCTTTCTCCGGCCAAACCATTGGCCCTCTTACACTATGGGTTCTAAAAACCAATTCCCATTGGCCAAACTGTGGTGCTTTTCAATTTGGGGTCTCACTCCCCCGATTCATCTCCCGGTGCCCTCGCACAATTTCTGGGCTGTGGCGTGTACCTCTCCCAGCGGGTCTACCCACCTGCACACCTCCACCACTGCAGTTGCCTCCGAGCTTACCTGCTCCTTACCCTAACCTAACTACCTGAGGAAGGCCCTCTGGCGCTCTCCTCACTCGGTGCCCTCTCTGGCACTGGGCTGCCCGATCCACACCCGGGATCCTCAGGCACCCACTCACAACTACCGGCTCCCAGAGCCCACCTGCGGCCTCACCTGGCCGACATCCTCACAGTGGTGGAGTGCCCAACCAACTACACACACTAACAGGCTACACGCCCAGCCATTTCCACAACACTAATGCACCCATCCAAATACCATTCTGTCACCCGCACCACAGATGCCAATATCTAACCACAATTTACCTGTACCCTCTACCTAACACTTACACTACCCGCCCCGGGTATCCGTGATGGGGGTCCACTCTTCCCCCATTCACACCTTCGCACCATGCACACCACTCCGTACCACTTACTCCAACTCTCTCCACACACCTGTACTTGCACACCTGTGCTCTCACACCTGGTGCCACCTGCACCCTTCTCTCCCCAAGCGCATTCGCGCTGAGCCACAACACTCACTACTCACACACTGCTCCACACACCTGTCCAGTTGCACACCTGTGCAATCACACCTGTTCAATTCTCACACACACGGCATCATCTCAGCTAACTACTCCCCTCTGAAACTTGCGCTTCCCAGTCGTCCCTTTAAACTATTGCGCTCCCTCGTCATTATCATCCATACTAATCTACCTGCGTCCCCACTACAGGTATCAGTCACTATCTAAACCTTAACGTTACCTAATGTCATCTTCGCTAGATCCCTACAATATAACCTAACCCACCCGGGCTAGTTTTCACTGCCATCAACCACATAATCTATTGCTCCTTTGCCCCATATTTGTGAGGGATGACAGAGTTGCCATCCCACCACATCGGGCATCTCCCACTACCAATTTTGCACATCAAATTTCACCAAATCAAAAATTTGCCAATCACTGCCCATCATCTGCCAATCATTACGCCCAATCCTTTGCCAATCATCAAATTTCGCTTTTTTCTAATTTTGGGGCCAAAACACTAACCTCATCACCTAGTCTACTCACTACTGCCTCTCGGTGCGCCCATTCCCGTCCAAAGCCCGGCTTCGTAAAGCCGAGCAATGAATGCGGGTTGTTCCGTGCCAGCGGCTGGATGCGTCCGGCATTCGGTGCAGGGACGGGGACTTACCCGTGCCGAGATCCCACGCACCATCTCGGCACGGAGCCATCCAATGTCCCGCTCTCGACCTGCCGGCACGTCTCACCAAAAAGTGGTCGCCATGACGACCCTTTCTATCGGGCTGCCAGCTCCGCCTAGTGGAGCACGGACGCGGCCGTTCAAAGCGAGGCCCGGCACGCACCGAGGGCCCGATTCGGCTAAAAGTCGCTCTAACCTCTAACCCGTTTACCTTTGATGCCTCACCTGCATGCTTACACCCCGCAGCCCGTTCCTTGCTCACACATCCAGCCGTGCCCATGCTCCTCGTACCTTTCCTTACACACCCAGGTACTCTCATTCCACTCACAGCCTTGGTCACACACCTGACCACCGAACACTTTGGCACACATTCGTCACTCGCACACCTCACCAATACACCTCTTCGCGCCCCCTCCTCGGTCACCTCCTCTGTGACAATCACAGGTGTGCTCTCACTCGCACACCCAACCACGTGCCTTACTACCAATTCCAGCGTGCATTCCCACTCACGCTCTACCATTCCAGGTGTGCATCCTTCCATTCCAGGTGTACATCCTCGCTCACCTGTCACAACCAACTCACGCTCCTCGTCACTCTCACTACTCTCACCTCCATTCTTGACAGCGCACTCACCCTTACTCTTGACAGCGCACTCTTTCCTCATGCACCTGTCCGTCACACACCTTTCTCACGCACACTCTCCCGTTACACCCTCTGTAACACTCACCACAGGTGTGCATTCTTCCTTGCCTTTGACAGCGCACTCTTTCCCCATGCACCCGTCCGTCACACACCTTTCTCGCGCACACTCTTGCGCACACTCTCCCATCACACCCTCTTTAACACTTACCACACCGCGCTTCCATGTGCTCCCTCGCACACGCGCTACGACCGACTCACTCTCGCCAGCACCCTCACTCCTTGGCACGCACTTTTTCCTCACACACCCCAGAGTCGGACTTTCTCGCACACCTCCTTTTTCGCACACCAGACCTGTCGCACACTTCACCAACGGCCTCTCACGAACACCCGGGTCCATCTCGACCCCCAAGCTTCTTAAATCCCCTGGCGCATCATACGCACGACCATATTGGTCACCACTTACACCGGGTCCTCTTCCTCTTCGCTTCTCCTCCATCACCTGCGAATCCCTCATCCGGTTAATGAGCACATCATCACGATCCAAACACAGACTTTGGACCAATTCTTTTACCTCCTCTTTTATCTCTTTCTTATCCCCTCTCCGTCGCTTCTTAATTTCGCTCACCCCTTCTTCCACTTCTTCTAATTTCTGCTTCACCTCTTTTATTCCCCGGTACGTCTCCTCAAGCTCGTCCTCCAAGGCTACCTTGACCGTTTCCATGTGCGTCCTCACCTGCCGGTCCTTCGTCTCCATTACCTCTATCACCTCGTCCAACCTCGTTGTCAGTCCCTCACGTACCATCTGACATTCCCTCTTCGTCGCTACCAAGTCATTTTTTAGGTCATTTTGTGTCGCTTTTAAACCTCCTATTACCGCTGTGTTCTTTTGAACCTGCTCCACTAACTCCGTCTGTCCCACCGTCAGCTGCTCCACCTCCTGCGTCAGGTCCTCTATGCCCCCTTGTAACTTTACAGTCCCCTTTCTCACCTCCTTCTCCATGTGCTCCTGACAGTGCCTCACCTCCTCGCGCACTCCTCCGACCTCCTCACTCACACCTCTTCTGATCTCCTCTCCCATCACTTGCATCTCCTGCCCAGATGCCACCCTCATCTGCTCCATTTCCTCCCTGTGAGCATCCAGTTTAGTTTCTACCCCCATTCTGACCCCCTCTATCTGCTGCCCCATTTGGTTAACTTCCCTTTCCGCTTGGTCCCTCATGTCCCTCAATTTGCCTTCCATCCTGTTTTCTAACCCCTCTAACCCCTTTTGCATCCCTTCCATTTGATTCTCTTGAGCGGCCATTCTGTTTTCTACCCCCATTAACCCATTTCTCACCTCTTTTATCCCGTTGTCTAACCCCTCAAAATTATTGTCTAACTTCTCACCGGTACCCCTCGCTTCGTCCCTCATTACCCCCATTTGGCTTCCCATTACCCCCAATTGGTTTCCCATTACCCCCATTTGGCCCTCCAATCGCTCACTCTGAGCATCCATCCGGTTTTTCAAACCTCCAATTTGGTCTCCCATTTGTTCCATAAAGGCCCTCATTTGCAGGAGGAAAAGGTTCGAATCCACCAGGGGCGCTGCCACGGTCGCGGGCGCCGCGACCAGTGAGGCGCCATTTTGCGCACCCGCAATGGCGGGCGCAACGACGCTAATTTGTGCGTCTGCTACCCTCGCTGCTTCGCTCTCCTCGCGTCCCTCAATTTGGTCCTGGACCGACCCTGCCTCACTCTCCTCTACCGGACCCCAGCTGTCTTGATCCGCCATAGCGCGACTTTCAAAATTCGGGTTTTTATATTTTGTAAAACACAATCAAATTTCGCCTTTATAATTTCGAGCGCGTAAACGCGCTCCGGATCGAATTCTACTTCCCAAAATTTGGGCCTAACAAATTTAGTCCCAGGTCCGAATCCGACACTCCTGACACCAATTGTTACCGACACGACTTTGATGTTATGGTGGGCCGAGCGGAATGGCCGCCGTGTCCGCACAAGTTACCCGATTATACTCGAACGTTGCCGAGTCGCGCTACGCTAAATCAATGAAGGAAAAGGACACAACGGCTGGGATTAAAATGACACGACACCAGGGATACGGTTCTCAAGACCTCCGGAGGAGGTTATATTAGGGCGGAAGGTCAGATTACAACGACAAGAGGGACAGCATAGAAAGGCAGGCACTTAGACACACTCTTATATTAGCCCCGACAGACGACAGATAAACGGGACAAAAACTGACTCACACGGGGATTGATGGCAAGGAGGGGCAGGTCTTCGATGGCTCAAGGTGCACCTTGGCTCAGGGGCAAAATCGACCCGGTCCAGTCCAAAGATGCGGGAGGTCTCACTCAGCGCTCGGAGGTGGTGACTTGTCTTCTCAAGCTGGGGGCGCATCTCTCGTCACGTCCGGTAAGTGGCCGCGTATATCCGGCGGGGAGTGACATGCCCTCGGCTCGTTAGCTCCGCCCCAGATGGAATCGGCCCGTTGCTTCTCATTGGGTGCGTGCGGGGGGGTTACCGGCTCCGCCCTTGACGAGGGGCTGACAAGGAGCCCCTTCGTGGTAACCCCGTCGGAGCGCATGGTCAATGGCGGCTAACCGAGCCGGTGTGAGGACGCACACTCCCCCCGCGCCGCGCCGTTGTTGTAGTTGTTGTAGTTGTTGTTGTAGTTGTTGTTTGGGGAAGAAGATGGGAGGAGGTAAGGGGAGGTCCTAAACTCACTACTGGTGCCATACGATCACATTCTGGTGCAACGAAGAGTCAGAATTAATGGAAACGAGTCCTTAACTGACATAGACTAAGAATAACTAGCAAGATGTCCTATAGTTGTCTACGTGAGATGCGGTGAACCTGGGCACGACATTTAATGGGGAAAAAGGGGAAGGTCGGTTCTACAGAGTGTTATTTACAGGCAATGGGACTAGGGAATGGGGGATTGGGGATAGTTGGGGAGTATTGGGGAAATAGGGGAGTATTTACAAGCGGATATTGAGGCCAAGTCCCATATCCGCAACAATATATATATATATATATATATATATATATATATATATATATATATATATATATATATATATATATATATATATATATATATATATATATATATATATATGTGTGTATATGTATATATATATGTGTGTATATGTATATATATATGTATATATATATGTGTATATGTATGTATATATGTGTATATGTATGTATATATGTGTATATGTATGTATATATGTGTATATGTATGTATATATGTGTATATGTATGTATATATGTGTATATGTATGTATATATGTGTATATGTATGTATATATGTATATATGTATATATATATGTATATATGTATGTATATATATATATGTATATATGTATGTATATATGTATATATGTATGTATATATGTATATATGTATATGTATATATGTATATGTATATATATATATATATGTATATATGTATGTATATATATATATATGTATATATGTATGTATATATGTATATGTATGTATATATGTATATATGTATATGTATATATGTATATATGTATATGTATATATACATGTATATATGTATATATGCATGTATATATGTATATATACATATATATATATATGTATATATACATGTATATATGCATATATATATGTATATATATATATTGTTACGGGTCGCGGACAAGATGTTACTTTGGGCCGAGCGGATGGTCAACCGCGACAGTTACAGGATCCCCGATTGGCCCGACTCCCCCAACGTTGACCAGATCGCGCCACAGATATTCAATTTGGAAACCTCTAAAGCGACCGAAAGAGAAGGAAGAGAGAAGAAGACAGAGTACGGAGGAATAACAGGATTTATTATACACACAAGCAAAAAGAAAGCAGTCACGTTTATTGACAACACATAAGATGCAGGTGACACAGTGCAAATACTAGCTTACCTACAGTCTTAATTAACCCAGGACAGAACAAACAAAAGACAGACTCACGCGGGGAATGATGACAGGAATCGCAGGAGGTGGATGGCTGGAGGTGAACGCTTGGTGGAGCCAACGCGGAGCTTGGTGGAGGTGAATGCTTGGTGGAGCCAACGCGGAGCTTGGTGGAGCCTTGGTGGAGGTGAACGCTTGGTGGAGGTGAACGCTTGGTGCTTGGTGGAGCCTTGGTGGAGGTGAATGCTTGGTGGAGCCAATGCGGAGCTTGGTGGAGCCTTGGTGGAGGTGAACGCTTGGTGGAGCCAACACGGAGCTTGGTGGAGCTTTGGTGGAGGTGACCGCTTGGTGGAGCCAATGCGGAGCTTGGTGGAGGTGAACGCTTGGTGGAGCCAACGCGGCTGGTGGGGGGTTGGTGTGACGGGTTCTCTCTCCTTCCCTCACAAGCTTCAGGACTCTTTCTCTCTCTTTCTTAGTCCCACCCAGTCCAACAACTTCCTCTCTTGCTTAGTCCAACTCAAGGCCTTTCTGTCTTCTGATCTCCTCCCTCCTCGACTCTCTCCGGGGGCCTCTGCCTCGGGTTATATAAGCCCCACCCTTGACCCTTTGCGAACCTCCCCAAAACGTTCTCTCTCCGCCCTCTAAAGCCAACCCCTCGTTCTGGGTTGGTCGGCAAGGGCTGGTTCACTCCTCCCCTCTATGACGAGGTGGGGACCCGCCTTTCTTCCCCAACCCTGCCTCGTGGTCAATGGCGGATGAAGGGAAAACCGCCCAAAATGCAGTTGGCAATTGACGAAAAGGGGGAATGGAGGTTTTGGGAATGGGAATGAAGGGAATCTATCTCTTTCACTTGGTGCAATGGAGTACTTCTATTAATGGGAGACACAGCCTTACCCTAAAACACAGAATAAGATATAACTATCGAACAGGGGTATTCTATGATTGGCTGACGTGTATGCTTGTGGACTAATTATGGGACGCCCTTTTTGACCTTTACACAGCTCCGGAGGCAGGGGGCGCAGAATAACAATAATAATAATAATAATAAAGCACACAATCAAAAAAAAATACAGTCCTCATATCCGCAACAATATGTATATATATTGTTACGGGGTTCCCCCTCACCCCCCCCCCCCCTTACCTCTGGTCTCGGTGGACCTCCGAACCCCCGAGAGGGTCCCCGGCAGAAAGATGTTTTATCCTTGGTTGAAACCCAGCAAATAATGTCCCTCATTGGAACCAGCAAATGAAACAGCCGAACCAATGATGCAACCACACCAAGTTATAAACAAACCACACTATATTATAAATCACACAAAAAGAGCCATACAGCAATGGGGCAATCACCCCTACTTTCAAATCTTACGATAATATCCTTGTCAAGCCCCTTAACCCCACTCACGGCACCTCCGCCAATGTCTCTGCTCCCCTCCAAGGCGAAGTCCCAATGTCTCTGTGCGCTCCCGCGATCGGGGAGGCAAGGCCCGGTGGTCAATTGAGGCGTAGACGAGCGAGACGACCCCGAGGTCACGTGCTCAGCCCCCAGCAACACAGCGGTGGTGAGTAACCTCACAAAGGTGCGCTCCGACGTACACGTTGCGGTTCAACCCGCGAGCCTCCATATAATTCTCATGTGCTGGCACAGCCGTTCCCGGCAATCCACGAGGGAATAATGCCCAGCCGACATGACGAAAGCCTGTTCCCTGCAGGGTGATCGCATGGCCACAATGGCGGACGGCTTTCACTCCAACCCGGGTTCGCAAGGCCTGGATCCTCCGGGACCTCACTGAGAATACCCGGCGACACAGGCTCCCTGCATTCCGGCGATATTTCTTATCGACCGAACTTCCTTTCAAGGACGCAAGGTTCCCTCGCACTGTACGTCGAACGCTCGGCCCGGAGCCTCCACCACCACCTCCCTTTCCGGTCTCCTCCCCCCTCCTTTTCTTCGCTCCACCTCTTCCGGTCTCGATCCGGATTTCCGGCCACATTTTACCAGGGGCGCTTTTAAATCTTTTTCTCACAACAACCCTTTCCCTTAAGTCACAATAAGCATAATATCTAGAATACTTCGAACCAGCAACAATACTCATAACAACAATCATTAAGGCCGAGTCCGTAACACTTCCCCCCTTCAGGAAAGAAAGTTTGACCACAGCGAAACTTTCTTTGCAGGCCAACTTGTCAACAAACCACCTATTGCCTCCTGATAGCACTTTTCCCGGGAGGCCGAGCTGAGTATTCGCTACATGGACACCTTTAGGAACTTGCACGGTTAATCCGTGTAGGAATTTTGGCTCGGCTGCTCTGCAGCATTCAGTGCTTCAACTCTTTCTAACTTCCCTAAGATTCACGGTTGGACCACCTGTCACTGTAGTCACGTGAATAACGGTCTCCTTCTCGGCCGCTACCCTGATAGTCATCCTTTCGGGAGCTGCCGTAACTCTGGGAGCCTCCATAGCAATATCGGCTGCGGCCACCACCAACACTACCGCCAAGTTGTCCTCTTCTGTAGCCCCCTCGACGCCGATGAAATGCCTTCCATACTGTTATGGTCCGACCCTCCAACTCCTGGTTATTCAGATCCTTTTCTGCATTTCTGGGGTCCTTTGAGTTTTCAAATGTGACAAAGCCAAACCCTCTTGACTTTTGGCTCTCCCTGTCTTTTATCAGCAGCACTTCCAAAAGCAGTCCATATTTGATTAAGGTAGACTCCAGAACCTCTTCCTTTGTTTTGAAGTTCAGTCCACCTTCAAAAAGCTTGCCAACTTTGCCTCCATCCCCGACTGGTGTGGTGTTATTTCCCATATCGGACTTTTTCCCAACCATCAGGTTACTAGAAACTTGACCCCCGGCCAAATCATTCCCAACCACAACTGACACTCCCTCTACAGGAAGAGTGGCTTGCAACCCCACGGTGACCGGTCCTGACACCAAATCAGACTCTAGATTGATGACATGAAGGGGAGCGCTAACCCAGCCACCGATCCCCTGTAACCGAACACTATCACCCATTGCTGTACTCTCCGACAATGGCAAAATGCCTTCAAGCATTAAGGATTGATGTGCTCCTGTGTCCCTCAATACCCGAACAGGTCTTGGGTTAGTCGAGTCTCCCTCCAGTGAGACAAACCCCTCATAAATAAATGGTTGGTAACTCTTCTGCGGGCGATTCCTCACGTTTGCCATCACATTCGGAGTTGTACGAGTCGGATTCCGCTCCTGATTTTCCTTTCCCAAAGCATGACAGTGGGACATCAAGTGTCCTGGTTTATGGCAAAAAGCGCAAGTAGGCCCAGAGGAGAACCTCGTGGTCTGCCTCGAGGCCCATGGAGGATACGTCTGCCTTGAAACCGTTGACTTCTGACCTCTAGAAGTCGTGATATCAGAGTGGTCCTCCTCTCAAGGCCGCCCCCATGAATTGTCGTTCTCCACCCCTGCCATACCATAGCTCCCCTGGCTAAGTCTAGGTGAGAAGTTAGGGTTGTGGAACCCCATCCTGTGGGTTAAGGCATAGTCATCTGCCATGGGCGCTGCCTCATACAACTTTGGTACTTTCCTTTCCTCCAGGTGTATTTTAATGCCCTCGTGGACACACTGTTGGAACTCCTCCACCAGGATCAATTGTCGCAATAGTTGGAAGTCTTTTCCAACTCCTTTTGAATCGCACCACCTATCAAACATGGTTTCTTTTAATCTGGCAAACTCCACGTGGGTCTCACTCTCCCTCCTCCTGGCATTCCGGAATTTTTGCCGGTAAGCTTCCGGGACCAATTCATATGCTTTGAGAATGTGTTTCTTCAATACCTCGTAATCTGCACATTGGTCAATCGGTAAAGCCGAATAAATCTCTTGAGCTTTACCCACCAGAACACTTTGCACTAGTATGGACCAGTACTCCTCAGGCCAGTTTAACTGTCGAGCCACTTTCTCAAAGTGTGGAAAAAACTTGGCTACCTCCTTCTCATTGAAGGGTGGGACCAGCCTCACATGTCTGCCAACATCCCAGGTGTTCTGACTAGGTGTCGAACCAGTCAGCAGGGATGGTACCTCTCCCTGTTCTCTCATTAACTCCAGCTCCTTGACTTTAATTTCCTGCTGACGCGCCAATTCACGGTCCTTTAACTCCCTTTCGGCGCTTCTCTCCTCTGCTTTGAGGTCTCTTGCCACTCTCTTTTCCTCCCTTTCCACTCTCCTTTCTTCTGTCCTTTTGTCTTCTAACCTTTCCTGGAGTTCTCTTTCCACTCTGCTTTCCTCTGTTTTTGTTTGTCTTCTGGTAACCAATCCCAGGCTACCTCTTCCCATGCTTTTAATCCCACCATAGATTGTATCACCACTGTCTGCAACTCTGCCTTCTTCATATTAGTTCGGACCTCCAGGCTAAAATGTTTGGCCAATTTCCAGAGGTCCGATTTTACTAACGCTCTGAACTGTGCTTCACTCGGGGTCACCGTAAACTTCTCTGCGTCAAACGCCATAGTGACTACTGGTAACACCTGTTAACCTTCACACAAGAAATTTTTAACAAACAAAAACAAAAGTATTATTTTTATTTTTTTTGTTGTTTGTTTTTGGAAAAAATCTGGGAATGTTGGAAAAAGTTCCAAACTTGGGAATTCCTTCCCGGACTAAATTTAGGAATTTAGG
>NC_136261.1:345978500-346143335 GCF_964187855.1 Myxine glutinosa
AACCTCATGTTGCTCAACCATGAGCTTTTATACTCTTACCCCGCTCACCCCCACCCATTCCCTCTCCAATTATGAGAATTTTGACCTTCCTCCATCTGCCAAACACAAGCCTTTGATCTCCCACCTCATGACACTACCTTCATCTCTGCCCACCCCAACTGTAATCCAGGGTGGCCCATTTATTGATCAACAATTTTGAACCCCTATAATTATATTGCTAAGAAGAAAAAAAAATCAAACTTTTTTTTTTACAGGATATTGATGCATATTTTGGGTTTTTATGATACAAATTTTACGCAAGTCAACCAGGTTTACGCAACTCATCCAGCAAACATACAAGACCTGAAAGGGCGGATTCAAGCAACTTTTGGAGAAATGACAGTTGGAATGCAACAGAAAGTGTTTTTTTTATTATTGTGAAAGGTTGCACAAATTGCTTGAAAATGATCGAAATTGTGTCAAAAAGCATAAATTTTCTATACATCTGATTTCAATATAATTTGTATCATAAAACTTGAAATATGTATCAATATCCTGTAAAAAAAAAAATTGTTTGATTTTGTTTCTTCGCAATATAATTATAGTGGTTCAATATTGTAATTGTGGATAGATAAATGGGCCACCTGGTATATTTTTACATCAACCCTTCAAAATTGAAAGCTTTTACCTCTATTTCTCTCCTTTCCAAATTTTATTTTCACCGATGATATTTTATCTTGCACTCAACCCCCTCTCATACTTTACCAGTTTTATCCCAAAATGTTTATATTTCTCTCGTATCACACTCTTCTGAGGGATCAAGGTCCTGCTCAATTATTATGTATATGAGATTATATGCTGAGGAAGGGGCATACTGGAAGTGAATGGGGGAATCCAAGTCTGATAGAGATGCACAAAATATCTTTAAAAAGCGAAGAAAGGTTGTGGGCCAACAGCACTTAAACTCTCGGCAGTTTCGATCAAATCCATTGTTGCAAATGCGTACATCGTTAATGCGGTAATGGTGACTGAAGTGCGATGTGTGCTTTGGCATCGGTTTTGGAGAGCAATTTGAGCAATTTTCCTTGGGTGTTGGCCATTCGAGCATGCCTGTCCATGACTTGTTCAGCGTATGTTGCTCCTTCAGTCGAGGGATACCAAACTCGACAAATATAGTGTTTAGAAGCTCACCGACTGAGAATCAAGGGGCAGTTAATGTTGAACATAAAGTTTGTCAAGGCACAGCTGTTTTATCAGACGAGACCATTCTATATAGACAATGAAACTCGAGTCTGCATCCTTGGGAGTTTGACTTGATTTTTAATTAAACCAAGTTTTCATCTCGAAGGACTGGCTTTTTCAGCAATGTGGAATGTCAGCCACTCCCATTTAAATGGGCAGTGAGCCAGACGAATAGTTCACCCAAGAGTTGGCGAGCGAAGCAGCAAGGTGTTGGAGTGGTTAGAATTGAAGGCGTCATGGCTTTTCAACAAATGTGTTTTGAGCCATTTTATTGTGTTTGGAAAACATTCTTATCATTATTTCTTAAACTAACAACTTTAAAAGTACATGCTGTACATTTTTTGTGTGTGTGTGTGTGTGTGCTTTTGTTGATCATTGATGTAATGGGGGAGAGGGAGTGTGGGGAGAACACTCTAACAGAAAATGTTTTTATTATTTTGTACTTCACACCAAAATGGTCTGAATGTAGTGGTCTTCACACCATCAAAAATGTAGTGGTCTGAGAGGGTCATTAACCAGTGTGGCAACTACATTCAAGTGTAAGGTGTGCATAGAGGGAGCTGCAGATGGAGGAAATGTTGAGTTGGATCTTCGAGATGGCGTGAAGCTGGAAGGTGTGAAAACATTTTGCTACCGAGGAGACATGCTGAATGGAGAAGCTGGATCAGACTCGGCAATGGTTGCTCGAGTGAGATGTGCATGGAAGAAGTTTCGGGAACTGAGTGGCGTGCTGATAAGGAGGAGAGTGTCGTTGAAGCCGAAGGGAAAGGTGGATGCTGCATGTGAGAAGTGTTATGATTTATGGGAGCGAGACATGGGTAATGAATGTAGAGCAGCAACGAAGGCTGGAAAGGGTGGAAATGCGAATGGTTCAGTGGATGTGCGGAGTATCGTTCAGAGAGAGGAAGACAAATGATGAATTGCGAAAGATCATGGGAATAGAGCCGGTAATGGATGCTGTGAAGAGAAACAGGTTGAGATGGTTTGGTCATGTGTTGAGGAAGGATGATGATCCCACGGTGCGATGGGATTGAAATTGTGTGATGGGATTTTAACAATTTGATGTGATTGAAACAATTTGATGCGATTGAAACAATTTGATGCAATTGAAACAATTTGATGCGATTGAAACAACTTGATGGGATTGAAACAGTTTGATGGGATTGAAACAGTTTGATGGGATTGAAACGGTTTGATGGGATCGAAACAATTTGATGCGATTGAAACAATTTGATGCGATTGAGACAGTTTGGGATTGAACAATTTAATGGGATTGAAACACTTTTATGGGATTGAGACAATTTGATGGGATTGAGACAATTTGATGGGATTGAGACAATGTGATGGGATTGAAACAATTTCATGGGATTGAAACAATTTCATGGGATTGGAATTTTTTTGGTAGTTTACATCCTTACCAGTTGATTGTAAAGCTTGCTTTTTAGTCACTTCTCTCCTTCCTAATGTTTAAGAACCTGTTTGGCATTCCCATCTCATTCTGCGAGCTTTCTTTGTACACCCAAGGTATGAATACTATTGTACTGTACTCATCATATCTTGCTTAATCTCCTGCACAGAAACTTGAAACTAATTCAATTTGATGTGATTCACCCATGACATTACATTCACTTCCATTTTCTCCTGAAATTCATTAAATTGTGAAATTAATTTGTGGTTAACCTACACCATCCATTGTCATGGTTTAACCTTCAGTAATGCAAAATGGGCTTTGAGTTGGGTCAAGCTGTCGCTGCTGTGAATCCAGTCCATCAAGACGTCATTGCAATTGAAGTTTACCATGTGGATAATATGATTGGCCTTTTGTGACATTGTGACACAGTGTTATAGCTCTCACTCTCAACAAACTTCGATTTGCCCACTCAAGGCATTAAAATGTTATTATTCAGTGTTTGTGAGAACAAGAACGAAATTTAAAGCTATGCATTGCAGCTTGGAAACAAATACTCAACATTGGCTATGACACAACTGCAATGGTGAAAAACGTGTTGTAACATTTCAGATGGTAATGTGAATGAACTTGTTTGGAGCTGTAACCATTGTGTGCTTGTCTTCTATTCACCCTTACGAATCACCACCTAACTTCAAAACCTCCATTTCTTTTATCAACTTCCCCCCTCCACACCTCCCAACCCAACCAACAGCCGAGTCTTGAAATCCCTCCGCCTCCCCCCCCCCCCCCCCTCCTTTCACTAAACCTTGCCTTGGTATCCTCTCTCTTTCCACCCCCCCACCCCCACACCCCCATCCTTACACTTACATCTCCATCCCACCCCTATAATCACATTTAAATCCTTCCACCTCCTGGCCATGCACTTACATGGCATGTTAACATTTTCTACAAGTGAGATACTCACAGTGGTCTAAGAAATGCAAACGTTTTCATTTAAAAAAAAATCACTATATAAGAAAATGCAGTTGGTAAGAAAAACATTTGATAACTGATTATATATCCTTTTAAAATTTATAACTTTCCAATTAAATAAAGTAAAACCTCTTTTATCTGGACATCTTACTATAATTCACCAAATGTCTGTCAGTCTGTCCGTTCGAAGGTACCGCAAAAACGGCTGAACTGATCGCAACGATATTTTGGGTGGGTAATCCTAGGACCCCCTGGAGTAAAATAGGCTATATTGTTTTTCCAATTCTTCCAAATTTTCCAGTTTTTCCAAACAGGATGGAATAATATTTACCGATATGAACAGTGATGTGGCTTTTGTTGAAATTCTGCATACCAGGAGAGAGTAGAACGACTCCTGACGAACTCTTCCTATATAAACGTGCGGCTCCGAAGTAGTATAATTTATCTTGTGGCCCTGGAACCAAACAATATATACATATACAGTGCTATATTTTTAACAGCACTTTTAACTTTTTTTTAACTCAACCCACACAACTCACACTCCCTCCCCCTCCTCCCAAATATGATTAATACCAACAACCAACAGGCATTTTAAGGCCATTTTCCCTGCAAGAGTGGGGGTTAGCCTTGCGTCCCCATGACAATCTTCTCCATTTTGCCCTATTTTCTGCATCTCTCCTTGTTAACCCCCTTGCCCGCATTTCTTCTTCGACCATCTTTAGCCAAGTCTTTCTCGGTCTTCCCTGTCCTCTACTTCCTTCAACATTCATTTCCATCACTCTTCTCAACCAGTCACTTTCATCCTTCCTCAACACATGACCAAACCATCTCAACCTGTTTCTCTTCACAGCATCCATCACAGGCTCTATTCCCATCATCTTTTGCAATTCATCATTTGTCTTCCTCTCTCTCAACGATACTCCGCACATCCACCGAACCATTCGCATTTCCACCCTTTCCAGCCTTCGTTGCTGCTCTACGTTCATTACCCAATGTCTCGCTCCCATAAATCATAACACTTCTCACTCATGCAGCATACACCTTTCCCTTCAGCTTCAACGACACTCCCCTCCTCGTCAGCACGCCACTCAGTTCCCGAAACCTCTTCCATGCACATCTCACTCTAGCAACCGTTGCCGAGTCTGATCCACCTTCTCCATTCAGCATGTCTCCTAGGTAACAAAATGTTTTCACACCTTCCAGCTTCACGCCGTCTCCAAGATTCAACTCAACATTTTCCTCCATCTGCAGCTCCCTCTGTGCACACCTTACACTTGAATGTAGCTGCCACACTGGTTAATGACCCTCTCAAACCACTACGTTTTTGATGAACCCACTCAGCGCACATTGTGCATTGAATGGAATTCACTCCGACACCCTTCCTGCACACAGCACACGGCCACTTCCCTTTTTCCTTCCACCTCACCACATGCTTTACCACTTGCCATCACCTTCGTTTTTCCGATATTCACCTTCAGACCTTTTGTCTCCATACATTCCTTCCACTTGTTCATCTTCTCCTTCAGTCCATCCATACTTTCTGCAATCAACACAAGATCATCTGCATACAACAACTCCCATGGTAAACCCTCCTTTACGTTCCGAGCCAGCACCTCCATCACAGCTACAAATAGTAGTGGACTTAGTACCGACCCCTGATGCACTCCCACCTTCACCTCAAACTGACCACTGTTCCCGTCCTTCGTCTTTACAGCTGTGCGCGCTCTTTTGTACATTGTCATCACTACTCTGATCAACCATTCCTCCACTCCTAACTTCCTCAATGCCCATGTCACTACTTCACGTGGAACCCTATCGAATGCTTTCTCCAGATCAACAAACCCAAGAAACAACTTCTTCGTCTTCTCCATGTACTTCTCCAAATATGATTAATAGTGAATATAATTTTAAACTTACTCTGTGCATCGACAAGCCCCAAATATGGCCTTCCTATCGGTGTTAAGAAACACAAAGGTTTGGGTAGAAAAGCACCCATCGACGAATCTTTGGGCCTTTCGCGTGCCCATATTGTCGGGAATCTTTGGAGTATGGGCTGTAAGATATCAACTTTTTAGACGAATCAACCAGAAAGTTCCCCAAATCTTTCGTTGTGCAGAGGAACCCCTTTCTCTCAGGTATGTTTCCAAGTTTTTTCTGCTTCTTTAAAAGCTTAGTGAGACATTTCATGCTACAACCATTTTCTGGCACCCATGATGTATGTCCAGGCCACCCCGATGAACCTATACTAGGGGTTTCTGTGCATGCTCGTTGAGCATTCCTGGGTGGATTACTTCGTTTTGGAAGTCCCGTATTATCCAGAAAAAAATCATGCCCTTCCCCAAAATGGTGGATTTTCCCAAGGTAACAACTGTGCAATAATTTTAGGCTCTTGGAGGTCTTTGGTGGTGTCTTTAGCAGTTCCTTGTACCCCTTTAGACTCGTATGCAAAAAAACCAGAGAATATTGCACATTTTATTGGGTTTTAGAGCAGTTTGTTGAAAGGCGTTGTCATCGTACAAAGCCGATTCGAGCTGGGCATCACAAGTCACGAGTTGCTCTCCTGAAGGCCAAACATATTTGCTGAATACCTTAAGTTTATTCATTTTGAATTGCTCTTAAACATGTTAACACGAGGTTTCAGACCTGTTTTCAGTTGACACCACCTATAAATGAACTAAACAGAGACAGACATATGAGTACAATACCCCAAATGTGAAATACACAAAGCCGGAACTCATTGATCTCACTGTCAGTGATGCATCTCCTGCACCGTCAACATTTGTCTCATCTGATGTTGCCTCGACTTTGGCTACCACAGATAATGCATGTTCATCTGCATCACATAAAAATCTTCAGTTTGAAAGTGTGATACACAGTGTTCTCAATGGCTGCATAGGGTGAGTCCACATACACAGAGAATGAGGAGTGGGACGTGGTGGGATAATCCCAAAGTGGGATTATATAATAAGCAATCACATAATTATCAGATATGTGACACCTTTCTTTCTTTCTTTTTGATGTAACGTTCACATGATAAGGATAAGGAAGAGTGTGGAGATATTTATCGGAGAGGACCAGCAGGGGTTTAGAAGGAGTATGGGAACGACAGATGGGATGTTCACGCTGAGACAGCAGGTGGAGAAGATGTTGGAGGTGCAAGGTGGAATGGTTTTGGGATTTGTGGATCTGGAGAAGGCCTACAATACTGTCTCGAGAGAGAGATGGTGATGGCGACACTGAGATGGATGGGAGTGTCGGAAGCAGAGGTTAGGTTGGTGGAAGGGTTGCACAAGGGAACGATGGGAAGAGTTGTCGTTGGTCCTAGGATATCTGAGGAGTTCAGTGTGAACATCGGTTTGAGGCAGGGAAGCGCTCACAGCCCACTCCTGTTTATTATGGTGTCGTAGCAGCGAAGCAGGAAGGTGAACATGAGGTAGAATGGATGTCGTATGCGGACGATCTAGCTGATGTGGTGGAGAGTTGGAGGGAGATGCAGGAAGTACTGGGGGAGTGGAAAGAAGCATAGGCTGAAGATGAGTATGGAGAAAACTGAGGTGATGTGGGTTGGGCAGCAGAGAAAAGAAATGAATATCAGGTTGAATGGGCATGACATCAGACAGGGAAATATGTTTCAGTATCTGGAGGGAAGAGTGACCAGGGATGGGAAGTCAGATGCAGAGGTGCGGCAGAGGATTCAGATGTGTGCAATGAGGAGGGTGGAGGGGGTAAAGGCAGACAGAAAGATATCGAGGAAATTGAAAGCAAAGGTTCTAATTTTGTGTGCAACGCCGGCTTACCTTTACGTTCTGGAGACGGTGGCACTCACGGAGACAACAACAGAGGCTGCAGGTTTGCGAGAACAACTGGGTTAGGGGGATTGTGGAAGTGAATAGGGTGGATAGAAGGAGATGGATGAACTGAGGGAAGAGATTGCTTTGCAGATGAGCTTGACAGGGAGATTGGTAAAATGCCGGCTGAAATGGGCTGGACACTTGGTGCAGACGGGGGAAGTGAGAATGTCAGAGCAGATAGGTTGAGAAAAAGAGGTAGACCGTGGTTGAGATGGTGGGATTGTGTGTGGAGTGATATCAGTAAGGTGGGGATGGTTGGAGAGTGGAGAGAGTTGGCTGAGGACAGAGGGAAGTGGAGGAGTATCATGGTCAAGTCAGGGCAGAAACTTGGTGCCATTGGCCCTCACCCCTTATAAAGGGAAGAAGAGAATAAGAAGTTCACAACAATGAATAGTCAAACAGATTGAACTGCTTTTCACTCATTTATTCCTTGTCCAATTACAGCCCTTTTTCTCTTAACCTGGCACTCATGGCCTTTGTCCCTTTACCTGGTGCTCGAGCTCTTCCTCCTCCCCCACCCACTCCAATTGGGGTGCTGGGGCTTTTTTTCTCATGTGGCGTAGTGGTCCACGGCCTCTCGTCACACCTCAAGGCCACTGGGTCCAGTGTCACTTTTCCCACCCCTCACCACCTCAGCCTTGCTTCATCATGCCCCAACCCTCGCACCTCCCATCGCGGACTCTTGCCAGTGAACCACCTCTCGCGGACTCTTGCCAGTGAACCACCTCTCGCGGACTCTTGCCAGTGAACCACCTCTCGCGGACTCTTGCCAGTGAACCACCTCTCGCGGACTCTTGCCAGTGAACCACCTCTCGCAGACTCTTGCCAGTGAACCACCTCTCGCGGACTCTTGCCAGTGAACCACCTCTCGCGGACTCTTGCCAGTGAACCACCTCTCGCGGACTCTTGCCAGTGAACCACCTCTCGCGGACTCTTGCCAGTGAACCACCTCTCGCGGACTCTTGCCAGTGAACCACCTCTCGCGGACTCTTGCCAGTGAACCACCTCTCGCGGACTCTTGCCAGTGAACCACCTCTCGCGGACTCTTGCCAGTGAACCACCTCTCGCGGACTCTTGCCAGTGAACCACCTCTCGCGGACTCTTGCCAGTGAACCACCTCTCGCGGACTCTTGCCAGTGAACCACCTCTCGCGGACTCTTGCCAGTGAACCACCTCTCGCGGACTCTTGCCAGTGAACCACCTCTCGCGGACTCTTGCCAGTGAACCACCTCTCGCGGACTCTTGCCAGTGAACCACCTCTCGCGGACTCTTGCCAGTGAACCACCTCTCGCGGACTCTTGCCAGTGAACCACCTATTGTGGACTCTTGCCAGCGCATGACCCCTTGTGGACTCTTTCCAGGGCACCACCCCTCGCGGACTCTTTCCAGGGCACCACCCCTCGCGGACTCTTTCCAGGGCACCACCCCTCGCGGACTCTTTCCAGGGCACCACCCCTCGCGGACTCTTTCCAGGGCACCACCCCTCACGGACTCTTTCCAGGGCACCACCCCTCGTGGACTCTTTCCAGGGCACCACCCTTTGCGGACTCTTTCCAGGGCACCACCCCTCGCGGACTCTTTCCAGTGCACCACTCCTCGTGGACTCTTTCCAGGGCACCACCCCTCGCGGACTCTTTCCTGGGCACCACCCCTCATGGACTCTTTCCAGGGCACCACTCCTTGCGGACTCTTTCCAGGGCACCACCCCTCGTGGACTCTTTCCAGGGCACCACCCCTCACGAACCCTTTCCAGGGCACCACCCCTCACGAACCCTTTCCAGGGCACCACCCCTCCCTGACTTTCCAGGGCACCACCCCTCCCTGACTCTTTCTAGGGCACCGCCCCTCATGGACGCTTTCCAGGGCACCGCACCTCGTGGACTTTTTCCAGGCCCCCTCCCCTCGTGGACTTTTTCCAGGGCACCACCCCTCGTTGCCATTTCCCCATGTTTCACCTCCTCGCTGCCTCTTGCCCACATTCCATCCCCTCACCACATGTTGCCCACGCTCCAACCCCTCGCTGCATCTTTACCACGCTCCACCCCTCACCACCGCCTCACGCTCCACCCCTTGACACATATTTCCCAAGCTCTACCCCTTGCTGCCTATTTCCCATCTTCCACCGCTTCCCACCTCTTTCCCATCTTCCATCGCTCGCCACCTCTTTCCCATCTTCCATCGCTCGCCACCTCTTTCCCATCTTCCATCGCTCGCCACCTCTTTCCCATCTTCCATCGCTCGCCGCCTCTTTCCCATCCCCATCACTCGCCACCTCTTTCCCATCTTCCATCGCTTGCCACCTCTTTCCCATCTTCCATCACTTGCTACCTCTTTCCCATCTTCCATCGCTTGCCACCTCTTTCCCATCTTCCATCGATCGCCACCTCTTTCCCATGCTCCACTCCTCGCCATATCTTTCCCATGCTCCACCCCTCGCCATATCTTTCTCATGCTCCACCCCTCGCCACATCTTTTCCATGCTCCACCCCTTGCCTCCTCTTTCCCATGCTCCACCCCTCGCCTCCTCTTTCCCATGCTCCACCCCTCGCCTCCTCTTTCCCATGCTCCACCCCTCGCCTCCTCTTTCCCATGCTCCACCCCTCGCCGCCTCTTTCCCACGCTCACCCCTCGCCTCCGACTTTCCCATGCTCCACTCCTCGCCATATCTTTCCCATGCTCCGCCCCTCGCCATATCTTTCTCATGCTCCACCCCTCGCCACATATTTTCCATGCTCCACCCCTCGCCTCCTCTTTCCCATGCTCCACCCCTCGCCTCCTCTTTCCCATGCTCCACCCCTCGCCTCCTCTTTCCCATGCTCCACCCCTCGCCTCCTCTTTCCCATGCTCCACCCCTCGCCTCCTCTTTCCCATGCTCCACCCCTCGCCTCCTCTTTCCCATGCTCCACCCCTCGCCGCCTCTTTCCCACGCTCACCCCTCGCCTCCGACTTTCCCATGCTCCACCCCTCGCCCCCTCTTTCCCATGCTCCGCTCCTCACAGAATATTGCCCACACAACACCCCTCACCAACTCTTGCTTGCGCACCACCCTCGCCGACTCTTACCCACACACCACTCCTCATCACATCGGCCTTGCACTTAACTGTGAATTCTCCTCGACTTGAATATTTAACTTCTTGCAAGCTTTCATTCCGAGCCATTCATTCTTTCCCTCATGAAACTTTGTGTCATCACTTCGTTGTTTGTCATCACTTGTAGCATCGAGTAAAGGCAATGCTTTACTTATGTTTCATGCAATCCCAGTTCTTTGCTTCGTGCCTCACTCCCTTGAGACCACCCTCCAATATCTTTTTCTCTTTGCCCCAACCTTTTCTTTCCTCAATAGGTGGTTTGGGCAGGAGCGTGAATACAATGTCCTGGTCATGGATATTCTGGGTCCAAGCTTGGAAGACCTGTTCAACTTTTGCTCGCGGCGCTTTACGATGAAAACAGTACTCATGCTCGCAGATCAGGTGCCACTCATTGCTGGAACTGCAGTTTGTCTGGCTTTTTATGTTTATTTTTCCATACCTGTCCAATCATTGTGCTGCGTTTTGTGCCATTTTCCACAGATGATTAGTCGAATTGAGTATGTCCACAATAAAAACTTCATCCATAGAGACATTAAACCAGACAACTTCCTGATGGGAGTGGGGCGGCACTGTAACAAGGTATACCTTTGTATTCTTTTGCGTGCATTTATTCGTTGTGTTATACCACGTTCATTGTCTTGCACTTTACTTTCAGTCATTTAAGTGTAGTGCAGTATTCATTTGCATTTTTTTTTCACCTGCATCAGTTTTGCAATGAGAAAGAAACATGTCCTCTCTCGTCTCACCACTTCTTTTCATTCCTTATTTCCTCTCTTCCATCTTTTCAATTTTGTCTTGTTTTGGCCTAGCTCCACTAACTTTTTGTTCAATAGCGTTTTTATAATGTTCTGAATCATGCCAAAGGCTCTCAGACGGTTTGGGCTGTCCACCTACGTAGCGTTTCATAAGTGGTGGCATGCTCTGCTAAAAGCATCACGGTACGACTTCACAAATTTTCATCATGTCTGTCTCGTTGTCAGCAACATTGATGTCTTTACTTGGCTAACACAGAACATTAATACATGTAAACAATTGCACAATGGTGGATTTTATAATACTGCTGACAGGATGGCCTCGAGGTACGTGCACTCCCCTTGAAGCTGTCTAGCCTGGGTTTGAATCCTGACTCAGCCATCAATTGTGATCAGGGTGATTCATCAATGTGTGTGCCATCCCTCGGTGGGTGTCCCTTCCATCAAAGTGGGTGTCCCATCTGTCAGCATTCGTTGGTCGATGTTGAAGATCCCATGGTGTCCTTCGCGAAGAGTCGGCGAGCTATAGCCGGCACCATGGCCAAATTCCAAATTCCTGCCCTAACCAGCAAGATGGCTTTGCATCAGCGGCACAGCTGTGCCCGCAGCCAATGATGCTGCCCTGAACGAAGGGGCATGAACGATGTGAGCATCTGCAGGGATGTACACGCCCAGCTTCTGCATGGATATGACTTTGTTAGGGCACAAACTTTAACAATGTTTCACCAGTTGTTCCTTTTTAATCTGTTTTCTGTCTCTTTTTATCCTCACGGTTATGCCTGCGCTTCTCTAGTTGTACCTCATTGACTTTGGCCTCGCTAAAAAGTACCGAGATACACGGACGAGGCAGCACATTCCCTACCGAGAAGACAAGAACCTCACTGGAACGGCCCGTTATGCCTCGATCAATGCACATCTTGGCATTGAGCAGAGGTAAGCACCGATAGCAAGTCTTGTAGTTGCCCTGCAGAGTGCAGAGTAACCCTTGCACATATTGCAACATAGATTACCTGTTGCCTAGAACGAAATATTTTCTGCAAGCTTTGCAACAAACAGTCATTGTGATTACCTGCTCAGCAAATGGTGTAATTCAGTGGGAGATATTGTCTTTGGCTACTAATTCAAGTTCTGTGTAATTAACAGATATAAACATATGCAGTACTTGGTATGATCTATCTCTATCTCTTTGTTTGTATTTTCCTGTCGGTTATCACCGCAGGGTGACGAATGGCCGTATTACGGTCCTTAATTTACATTTAATTTCCATTAAATGGTCCTTGATTTCCGAAGCACGTAGCCAAAACTGGTGGTTGGTCCGTCTTGCGCGGGGGAAGCAACCAAAGTACTTACCTGCACGAAACACACGGGTTGATTCCAGAAATCCACAACAAAGAACCACAGCACCACAAATGAAATGCAACACAATAATGGTTTAATAAAAATTAATGCAACACGAAAATGGTGAAATTAAAGGTGAGGTAAAACTGAATCCTAATTTTGAGACGTCTCCACTCAGACACAAATACAACACACAAACAAACAAGCGTTACGCCTAGGTCCCCCGTCGGTGAAGTGATGAGGCGGCCATCTTGGATTTTGGCGTGGCGACCCAATTTTCAATAGCGTTCTTCCTTATGCGTAGATACACCCACACACCAGATTAGAAGTTAGTAGTTAGTTTATATTTCAATATATTTCGCTCACAAGGTTCAGACATATATATATGGTGGCGGCCATATTGGATTTTGACGTGGCGACCCAATTTGCAGTGGCGTTCTTCCTTATGCCTAGATACACCCACACACCAGATTAGAAGTTGGTACTTCGCTTATTTTTCAAGATATTCCGCTCACAAGGTTCAGACATACATGGCAGTGGCCATCTTGGCGTTTGAAGTGGCACGTGGCACATGTGGAACACACACGGACGGAGGGGAAAACCATAGTCCCCCTTTCGCTCCGCGGTGCGACGGGGGACAATAATAAAAACTAGAACTGCAACTTTATAACTGCTGGCAGTGATGACCGGTTTCCTCCGCCTTCCCGCTTTCATGAAACCCCGCTTGGATACAACCCCGCTTTCATATAACCACGCTTTCATACAGCCCCGCTTTCATACAGCCCCGCTTTCATACAGCCCCGCTTTCATACAGCCCCGCTTTCATACAGCCCCGCTTTCATACAGCCCCGCTTTCATACAACCCCGCTTTGATACAACCCCTCTTTCATACAACCCCTCTTTCATACAACCCCTCTTTCATACAACCCCACTTGGATACAACCCCACTTGGATACAACCCCACTTTCATACAATCCCACTTTCATGCAACCCCACATTGATACAACCCCGCTTTCAAACAACCCCGCTTTCATACAACCCCGCTTTCATACAACCCCGCTTTGATACAACCCCGCTTTGGTACAACCCCGCTTTGGTACAACCCCGCTTTGGTACAACCCCGCTTTGGTACAACCCCGCTTTGGTACAACCCCGCTTTGGTACAACCCCGCTTTGGTACAACCCCGCTTTGGTACAACCCCGCTTTGGTACAACCCCGCTTTGGTACAACCCCGCTTTGGTACAACCCCGCTTTGGTACAACCCCGCTTTGATACAACCCCGCTTTGATACAACCCCGCTTTGATACAACCCCGCTTTGATACAACCCCGCTTTGATACAACCCCGCTTTGATACAACCCCGCTTTGATACAACCCCGCTTTGATACAACCCCGCTTTGATACAACCCCGCTTTGATACAACCCCGCTTTGAAACAACCCCGCTTTGAAACAACCCCGCTTTGAAACAACCCCGCTTTGAAACAACCCCGCTTTGAAACAACCCCGCTTTGAAACAACCCCGCTTTGAAACAACCCCGCTTTGAAACAACCCCGCTTTGAAACAACCCCGCTTTGAAGCAACCCCGCTTTGAAGCAACCCCGCTTTGATGCAACCCCGCTTTGATGCAACCCCGCTTTGAAGCAACCCCGCTTTGAAGCAACCCCGCTTTGAAACAACCCCGCTTTGAAACAACCCCGCTTTGATACAACCCCGCTTTGATACAACCCCGCTTTGATACAACCCCGCTTTGATACAACCCCGCTTTGATACAACCCCGCTTTGATACAACCCCGCTTTGATACAACCCCGCTTTGATACAACCCCGCTTTGATACAACCCCGCTTTGATACAACCCCGCTTTGATACAACCCCGCTTTGATACAACCCCGCTTTGATACAACCCCGCTTTGATACAACCCCGCTTTGATACAACCCCGCTTTGATTCAACCCTGCTTCGATACAACCCCGCTTTGATACAACCCCGCTTTGATACAACCCCGCTTTCACGTTATTGTTTTTTTTCTCCATCAATTTATCCCTCGATGATGCTCAATAAATTTCATCCTGATGAAACGAATGCCGACAGATGGGACGGCCAGCTTAACGTCCATCAACTAATAGCGACAGACATATACACACACACACACACACACACACACATTCACACACATTCACACACATCCACATCCACACACACAGCCACACACACAACCACATACACACCCACACACCCACACACACACACCCACACACACGTCCACACACCCACATCCACACACCCACATCCACACATCCACATCCATACACCCACATCCACACACCCACATCCACATCCATACACCCACATCCACATCCATACACCCACACCCACATCCACATCCATACACCCACATCCACATCCACACACCTACATACACATACCCACACACGCACACATCCACACCCACACCCACACCCACACGCACACGCACACACACACGCACACACACTCGCACTCACATCCGCACACACACATCCACGCACACACACACACACACACACACGCACACACACACACACACATACACACACACACATACACACATACACACATACACATCCACACACACACACACACACATTGGTGGACATTTCCTGCACACATCTTTATTCACAGCACAGAGCATGCATGGTTCCAGTACCGTCGGGGTATTTCGGTGGCTGTATGACCGATTTTGACCAATTAAAAGTTATCAGCGCTTGCACAATCTCCAACAATCCATGAAAAGCGAAAATAGAATTCAAATCCGAGCTAAGACGAGCACGTTCGGCCAGCCTGCAGGAATCGCGGCAAGTGAAAAATTAAATAATTACCCACCCGCCACCTACGGTAACTCGGTCAAAATTTATCCGATTTGCACCAGGTTTGTGGAGTTGGAGTGTTAACACCCCCGAGCCACTACCAATTTCGAAAACGGAATTCAAATCCGAGCTAAAATGAACCTGTACGGCCAGCCTGCACGAATCACGCCAAGTGAAAGTTAAGACACGGCCCTCAGCAAAGCCGCGATTTCTTTCTTCGACGATAACTTAAAAACTATAAACCCCACAAACTTCCAACTTACCTTATTCTTCTCCTCGTGTTCTTATCTCTCAAAATCACCAAGGGTATGCGAAGCTGCGACGCAGGAAACCAATCAGTTACATGGCCTGAGAAAAAAAGCTGTTTCTTCTTCTTTCAACAATAACGACTTCTAGCTTCCAGACCGTACAAGCAATCATGTTGAAATTTTAAACACTTATTCCTCTTGATGGGAGGTGCATTACATTAAAATTTCAAGTCGATCAATGCAGCGGTTCAAGAGATAGAAGCTTTTAAAGATTTTCATTCAATTATTCATTGTGGCCAAAACATGTGACTTATCAAAACTTCCCAAGTAACATTTTAACTTCCCCACATGGGGAACGTTTGTGTGAAGTTTCTACTCTGTCTTTAAATCCAGCTTTTCACTAATTTTTGAAGTTTATGCTTAAAAACGTCATAACTCCTAAACGATGCGATGTACGATGTCGTCATGCGGGAACGTTTTTTTCGTCATGGGTATGCGATTCTGCATGCAAAGTGTGCGCTCGATCTGTTCAGCCGTTGCGGAGAAAACGGGGTTTTAGTGTTTTTCACGAAAAACAATATGGCGGCTGAACCATGTGATGTTTGACGTCGAAATTTTTTGCATTCTGAATATTTTTTCACTAAGGTCATGTAAAAATAATATCATATTCGTGGCATCAAGGGGCCTATTTGTCGAATTCTAACTTTGTAATGTTAGCACCTTTAATATCCAAAATAAACAGGTTTTTTGGTCCCATTGCAGAGTTCTTTAGAATGAGCCATGACTCCATTGAGCCGTTTTGGAGATATAAAGGGGCAAAGTTGAAGGTGTTTTCCAAGATGGCACCCATACCACGTGACCTATGACGTCATAATTAGCAGTAATAAATTCTCATGTCTAGCCAATCACTTGGTGAAAATTTCGTGTCAATCGGACCAACGGTTGCTGAGAACATTGACTTTAAAGTTTTTGAAAGTGAACGACTCGTGGAAGAAAAAGAAAAACTCTTGGAAAAACATTAGGTATTCCTCTGCATTTAAATGCAGAGGAAACCTAATAAAAGGGTTTCTTTTAGTCGGCCAGTACTCAGCTCTGGTCCACAATGCGCCTTGGAGCTTGATGGTCGCGGCCGTCCGTGCAGCCACCCGTGCGGGGAAACGCTCCAACAAATGGCGCCGAAAACGCCCAGGCGTGAGCAAGCAGCCAACCGGACCTTCCTCGCTTCCACCCCCAAGCGAGACGCGGCTTTCTGCTCTCCCAAAAAGCACCAACTCAACCAGCACCCCCTCCACCGGCATTGCAAAGGTTCACAGAGATCCGAAAAGTTCTCTTCACAAGCGCACCCAAGACAATGCGACCGCCTGAACCGAAAGCCAGACCGAGAGAGAGACAGTCGGGGCATTTCTTCTTCCTCCTAGCTCTCGAACCTTCTCGCTCTGACGTCACCCTCACGTAACGCCGACCAATGACCGAGTGCCATTGGATTACCCCATCTCCACAACCAATGACGAACTTCGGGGCGTGGCCTGCTGGCTTTGCTTGGTGTGAGCATCATTAAGGCGTAGCTTACTCGCCTATCAAGAATCTTGGGGCGAGCAGGGGACGATTGTTGTTGGCGTAACGAGGGTTTTTATGGCCGGCCTTGTAAAAACGTAGGGAAAAACCACAGGGAGCAATCACATACCTGGGAAATTTATCTTAACCCCTATTTAGATAACACAAGCTCCACCCCCAATGTGAAGACACATAAACAATCTTAAGCTCACAGTTTTCCCCGACTTAAATACATCGAGATTGGCTTCCGACTCGCATGCGGTCCATGCTACCCTACACAGTTCTATCTCCACTATGGTATTTCATCACCTACCCCCACAAACATGGCAGTATTTTTTGAACCATGAAATTTTAACCTTTGTATATTGTGCACAATTCGTGCTTTAATCGTGTTTTTTTTTTTTTGTAAACTTGATGGAGGCTCGTGGAAGAGTTAGAGCAGAATGGAAAGAGGGAAACTCTAACAGCATAGTAGAAGTGAGAGTGAGATCAAAGGGATGGGAAGAGGGACACATGGGTGAACAGGCTGCGCACAAGTTGAATGAAACACAGGAAGAAGAGGAAGGGGAAAGTGGGGATGAAACAGAAAAGAAACAAACCAACAGACAATAAACAAGAAGAGGTGAGGGAGAGGGCGGAAATCACAATAACCTGGAAAAGGGGAGTGCTTGGGAAGAGGGTCATGTGGAGTGGAAGAGATCACTAGGTGGATGGGGGATGACCCGAGGTCGTGGTGAACAGCTGTCTTAAATCCCTGGAGGGTACAATGGTACTGAACATGTTGGGAACATTGGTTCCACAGGTGAGAGAAAAGAGAAACAAATGAGTGGAGGTGAGCAGTGAGCCTACATTTTTGGTTTTTAACAAGAAGATGGTTACTGCAGGCAATATCTGTCCTGTAGAAACCTGGAAGGAACAGAGCCAAGAGCACGGATGGTGCAACACAAAAACAGAGGTGGTTGAATACAGAGAGGCCACCAACCTGTTCTGTGATGTGAAAGTAACAGGCCTTAGACACTCAGCTTTGGCGCGGGAGATCCCAATGATTTTGAGCGCCTTGCTTTCCACGGCATCAATAAGGACAAGGTGTGAGGCAGGGGCACCAGCCCAAAGAGGAGAGCAGTCCTTCATCAAGCTGCGAATGAAGGCATTATAGGTTGTCAAATGTTCAGACTCTAGGAAAGACCTTGCACGATGAAGGATGCCCAGTCGGCAACTGGCTTTGCAGATAATCTGGGAAATCTGCTTTGCTCAAGAAAGATCATGGCTGATGGTGATGCCCAAAAGGTTGAGTGAGTGAAATTTTTCAAGTGGTTTGTTTAGAGAGTGGATGGGAGGGTTTTCCAGATGATCCTTTCAGAGAGAGGTTGAGTAGGATTTGTCCTCGTTCTATCGAGGTCTGGAGCGAGGGAAAAGGCCACTGCCTGCTTGTCTGAAGAATGAGATAGTGAGGAAAGAGAAGAGAAGAAAAGAAAATGTTGCTTCAAACTTTTTTTCTTTACTGGAGCTCATGGAAGAGCAAGGTGGAACTGTCAATGGGACAACCATCGAGGGAATGAATAAATGCTAAACAAGTACACATACATTCAAAGTACACCGCCCCCATGCCAAATAATTAAATATCCGACAGCGCGGCATTGCCGGGGCGCCTCCGGCCTCCGGCGCCCGGCAGTACCGCAGTGCAGCTCATAGAGGCTGCATTGGGAGGGAAAGGTGTACGCTAATTGATTGATTAATTGTATAATTAAAATCAATAAAAGATTATCACAAAATATTTTCTTAATCAATTGACTAATACCATAACAAAACCACTAGTGCTTCATCCGAAGATGTATCTCATAGAAATTTAATCAAATAAGTCATTAATAAAAAATTAAATAATTAATAGATTAATCAATAAGTAATTCATCGATTAATCAATAAATAATGAATCGATTAAATGATTAATCAATAAATCTAAAATATCCTTGATAGCCACATCACTTGGTCACTCATGTCCAAATATTAGCTTCTCAGCTCAAAAGGTGCCTGAGATATTGGCCAAATGAGAAAGAAGATAAATAAATGATTAATAATGAAAATAAATAAATAATAATCATTAAAAAATTAAATTATTATTCAATTCAGTCAGAGAACACATAAACCACCACCATTTCATCAGAATCTGTAACTTAAAAAAAAAAAAAAAAAATTTGTCATTAATCAAATAATTAATCGATTAATTGATTAATTGATTAATTAATAAATCAAAAATAGCCTTTGCAGCCAAATCACCTGGTCGTTGGCATGTCCAAATATCAGCTTCCTAAATCAAAAGGTGCCTGAGTTAATGGTCAGAAGAGAAAGGAAATTTAATTAATTAAATAAGTACTTAATTATAATTAAAAAAATAACCACCTTTAGAGGCCATTTACTTAATTAATCGCTAATAATTAAATAACTCCTCAATTTATTGATTAATCAAAAAACAAAAAATAACGTTTTTGACAAAGGACTTGCTCACTATTGTGCTGAAATTTCAGCTTCCTAGCTCAAAGGATGGCTGAGATATCGCCCGGACAAACAAACAAGAAAACAAGAAAGCAAGAAAGAAAACAAACAAGAAAGAAAACAAGAAAGAAAACAAACAAACAGAGTGAAAACTGAGTACTCCCTTTCAGCGTGCGTCACTGCCGAGCCCCCTTCGGTGCCCAGCAATGACGATTTGCAATGCCTGGAGATGGCATAGGAAAGGTGCGGTGTACAACAAACAAACAGAGTGAAAACTGAGTACTCCCTTTCAGCATGCGTCACTGCCGAGCCCCCTTCGGTGCCCAGCAATGACGATTTGCAATGCCTGGAGATGGCATAGGAAAGGTGCGGTGTACAACATTCACTAAGGAAATATTGGTGCTATATTAAACATATTTCACCCCTATAAGTCATTTCCACAACAATATCCACCCTACTCAATTATAGACAAAGTCTCACAAACGATTTCTCGAAAACAGGCAGCAGGAACTATTTTCCTTCCTTTCATGGTGACGATTCAGCACAAACTTGTTTAAAACTAGCTTCAGGCATTCAGCTGGACTCACACTAGCGTCAACTAAAATACATAATTGTTTAATTAACAAGTTGACTTTCTAATTGATGCCATTGCAAACAACAAAAGTTGGATTTGACAGCAAACACCAGAGGATGCCTTTTTTGCATGTATGTTTTGAGAAAGGACTTTATTCGCATGGGAAAATGTTTGAATATTTAAACAAAATAAAAAAGACAAAAAAACAAACAATTTGGCTTATTTGGCCTCATTGGTAATGCAGAAGTCAGAACCTTTGGTAAAAGTCAAAAAAAGCATTTGCAAAACTATTTCTTGCTAAGGCTGCCAGACTTCTGTTGGGCGTGCGGATTTTTGGGTTGTCCACAAGCGTCCGGATGATATCACGGAGATGTAAACACGCGAGTTGATTCGGAGAAGGAGAAAAATGGCGGACTCCCAAGTTGGTGTAAGTGAATAGATTTCTCTGCGCTTGCAGACCAGGACCGCTGTGGAGTAGGTGGTTGTCTCGAAGCTCTTTTGTTCCTTTCTAATCCAGAAATTGTTGAAAATTCAACGATCATTAGCTATACACGAAGACATGTGAACTCATCCCCAAGCAGGACTGACTATTACCAGTCATGGAGGGCGTCGCCGGAGAGGTTGCCGAGGCATTAAAAACGATGATGGGGGTTCTCCAGGGATAGGTCTGCGATGAATGGCCATGCAGTTTAAACATTACACTTAAAAAAGTGTATTGTGAATTGAACACCTCATGCACAGGCAGCACTTCCATTTGCGAAAAGACGTCATGTAAATCCAATTATTATTCCCCACACTTTTTGCAAAAAAATAGGGGGGGATATTTTAATTGGCTCTTTTCATCCGTCACGCTATCTCCCCCGGAGCGGTTGTGCAGAAATTTACCAAATTTGGTAGTTACGATCAGCACAAGGCACAAAGGTGTAAGAGCAGTATAATTTGGGCATTGCCTCCTCAGATGGTGTCAAAAGGTCAAATACCAAAAATGCAATTACGGGCACCTTTTTTAATATTGTTACCTCTGCCGTGCAAGGTGGATGGAGGTTATGTTTTCACCCCTGTCTGTCTGTCTGTATGTTTGTTTGTGAACAAGATATTTTAAAAAGTTGTGGATGGATTCAGACGGAGAGGTAGTGTATGTGACTAGGACGAAATGATTAGATTTTGGTGAAGATCCGGATTTGGATCCGGCTAGTAGAATTTTTAAAGTGATTCTTCACCATTGGGAGATAGGGCCAAAAACGATACATAGCAGGATATCTCAAAAATTGTGGATGTATTTCGACAAAACTTGATGGAGAGGTTGCATGTTGCGTATGTGACAAGGAAGAATTGATTCATTTTTCGTGAAAAGCGGAATCCAGCTAATATAATTTTTTAAGTGATTCTTCACCATTGGGAGATATGGCCAAAAACGATATATAGCAGGATATCTCAAAAAATTGTGGAAGGATTTGGACGAAACTTGGTGGACAGGTTGTGTGTGTGACAAGGACGATTCGATTCGATTTTGGTGAAGATCTGAATATGGATTCGGATATGAGAATTATTACCTTCGCAAAAGCGGAAGGTTATGTTTTGATCGCTGTGTATTTATTTGTATGTCTGTGTGTGTGTGTGTATGTTATTCGCATAACTCAAAAAGTATTCAACCGAATTGCATGAAATTTGGTGGGATGATTGGTTATTATACGGGACACATTTGATTAGATTTTGGGAGCAATCGGGTCAAAGGTCAAGGTCAAGGTCACGAAAAGGTCAAAATCGTATTTTTGTTGTTCTGTTCCCTACACTCCCATGCCAAGTACAGAACAGTAGCTGCGGCGAAGGTATGCGCTCTACCGAGTGCCCGTTCTAGTTTAATTTTTAAGTGATTCTTCACCATTGAGAGATCGGGCGAAAAGCAATATATAACATCATATTTAAAAAATTATGTAAGAGTTATGACTGAACTTGATGGACGAGTTAGGTGACAAGAACAGGCCGATTAGATTTTGGTTCAAGTCCGAATCCAGATCCAGCCTATCATTGGGTTACAAAACATCAACTGTTCATCCTGGCGGAGGTATGCGCTCTACGGAGTGTGGTTCTAGGTTTTAATAATAATAATAATAATACATTTATTTTATATAGCGCTTTTCAAGAAGCCCAAAGGCACTTTGACAGAGTACAAAAAACAAGTGCAAAACTAGAACGGGCACTCGGTAGAGCGCATACCTTCGCCGCAGCTACTGTTCTGTACTTGGCATGGGAGTGTAGGGAACAGAACAACAAAAATACGATTTTGACCTTTTCGTGACCTTGACCTTGACCTTTGACCCGATTGCTCCCAAAATCTAATCAAATGTGTCCCGTATAATAACCAATCATCCCACCAAATTTCATGCAATTCGGTTGAATACTTTTTGAGTTATGCGAATAACATACACACACACACAGACATACAAATAAATACACAGCGATCAAAACATAACCTTCCGCTTTTGCGAAGGTAAAGACAAAAATCAATAGGTAAATAATCAAAGCAAAAGGAAGGAGAAGGAGAAGAGATAGTCAGGGGTTAAATGCTGTGGGTTAAATGTTGAATGCAGTGTTGAACAGGTGCGTCTTGAGTGATGTTTTGAATGTGGTGAGTGAGGAGGAGTCTCTGATGGTGTGAGGTAGTGAGTTCCAGAGGGTGGGAGCAGCGATGGAGAAGGCCCTGTCCCCCCAGGATCTGAATTTGGTCCGGATGGGGGGCGGGGGGGGGGGGTCAGGAGGTTGGTACCAGCAGAGCGGAGGTTGCGGGTGGGAGTGTGTCTGGAGAGGAGGTCAGTCAGGTAGGATGGGGCCAGGTTATGGAGGGCTTTGTAGGTCAAGAGGAGGATTTTGTACTGGATTCTCTGGGGGGATGGGGAGCCAGTGAAGCTTATAAAGGACGGGGGTGATGTGGTCACGGGTCCGGGAATGGGTGAGTAGACGGGCAGCGGAGTTCTGAATGTATTGGAGTTTATTGGTGATTATTGAGGGTGAACCATAGAGGAGGCTGTTGCAGTAGTCCAGACGGGAGGTGATGAAGGCGTGGATGAGGGTTTCTGCAGCCGTGGAGGAGAGGGATGGACAGAGACAGGCGATGTTTTTCAGGTGAAAGAAGGCTGTCTTTGTGATCTGTTTAGTGTATTTGTCGAAGGAGAGGGTTTGGTCAAAGATGATGCCAAGATTCCGGATGTGAGGGGAGGTGGATATTGGGAAACCGTCGATGTTGAGGGCAAAGTTATGGGTGGATTTGGTGAGCGTTTTTGGGCCAATGATGATTATTTCAGATTTATCATAGTTAAGTTTGAGGAAGTTGATTTGAAGCCAGGATTTTATTTCAGTGATGCAGTTTGTCAGGATAGAGTGGGTGGCGGTGGAGATGGACTTGGTGGAGATGAAAAGCTGGATGTCATCGGCGAAGCAGTGGAATTGGAGACCATGACGGCGGATTAAGTGACCAAGGGGGGACAGGTACAGGATGAAGAGGAGGGGGCCAAGAACTGAACCTTGGGGGACACCTTGGGGGAGGGGAGCAGTGGGGGATTTGCAGTTATTGATGGAGATGAACTGGTGTCTGTCATAGAGGTATGATTTGATCCAAGAGAGGGCAGTGCCGGTAATGTTAAAGGTGGTTTCAAGTCGGGTGAGGAGGATGGTGTGATTGATGGTGTCAAAGGCGGCGCTGAGGTCGAGGAGGATGAGAATGTTGAGGTTGCCGGCGTCAGAGGAGAGGAGAAGGTCGTTGTTGATTTTGAGGAGAGCAGTTTCAGTACTGTGGTTGGAGCGGAATCCGGATTGGAATGTTTGCAAATGAGGCTTTTGTTGTTGAGGGACCGGGTATTGAACAGAGTGAGCTTCATGTTTGTTTGTACGGTGGGGATGAGCTCAGGTGATTTAGCCAGGGTTTGCAGACAGGAGGTGCGATCGTGTGCGTTGCTGTGACCAGGTGCACTGGGACGATGACAGGAGTGCACTGAGCCGACCAGAGTACGGGAATGAAGTGACCTGTTTGTAAGTAAACCAACTTACGACCAGAGCCTCTATGAATATATCTGGGTCGTCGCAGGAGTCCGTGGTATTTGATTGCAGAGATGCATGATGGGGTAGAGTAAGTGTTGAGCAGAAGTAGCCTTGCAGCGGTGTACCTTCGAGCCATGTCAGGCAGGAGCGGAGGGGACGAGGACAAGGCCAAGGTCGAGGAGGACGAGTAGGCCTTGCCAGTGGAAGCGGCTTGCCAGAAGCGGCGAGCAAGACAGTAAAGGCCGAAGCGGCAGATGAGGCGCAGGACAGTTCGGGAGCGGGCCTGAGGCAACGGTGGAAGAGCCGGGCAGGCGAAGCCAGGAGCAGAGCCGGGACCGAGCAGGGAGCAGACCAACGGCCAAAAAGCCGCCACGAGCACCAGAAAAGCAGACTATGTACAATGACCCAGTCGGAGAAGCGGCGAACAAGTAACGCCAGCGTCCTCTCCAGACCGGACCGGAAGCGGAATCCAATGAAATCTCAATGAAACTGTATATGCAATCAACATTGGGGGATGCATGAAATATGTAATGATTTTTTGGATCTAACTCCCAATTCATACCCCAACGGGTGGAGACTTGGTGTCACGGGTCAAAACGAAAGAAAAAAAAATTAAACTCAAAAGTTTATTTTGGGTCATTCCTGGTGGAACCTTTTGCCACATTTCACCTTTGCTCTAGGAGGAAAGTGTGGGGATTTGTCATGGCGCGCGATCAACTTCGCTCCAGTTATTCTTAAGGTGCTCTGGTCAAAATGTCTTTGCCTTTATGAAGACTAGAATGTAAGACCCGTCGCTTCGCTGAGGGAAATACCAATCTTTGCTGCAATGGCTAATCTATGGGGGAAGAAAAAAAAGGATTACTGGGAGCTCCTGCTCTTCGTGCAGGGATAACCAACGTCACCTGTTGGCATTTGCAGTTTTGACACGCGTGTCCATGTACCCATAAAAAAAAAATTGGGATCACAAACGTTCCCGGGAGATACCAGAATCCACCATAGTTGGATTTATTGAAATCCGTTAATCCGTTCTCGAGTTATAACACGACAAACAGACAAACAGACACGGCTCCTTTTATAATATAGATAGTCGTGATTAATTGCGATAGGCCTAAGCTTGTTTAGAAAAACAAAAACAAAAGGAATCATATTCAAACCTTGAGCTGAAGTGATGTTGTTGACTTTGGTTAGATTTTGATTTGATAAATATTGATTTTAAATATTGATTAAATATTAAATATTGATAAATATTTAATTTTGATAAAATGGGATACAATTTAAAACCATTATAATCATTTTCCCACGAGATGGTTTATCCACACTTGTGCAAATCAAATAAATTTGGGACTTTTAAACATGGCCTCAGTTCATCACTTAAACAAACATTCTCTCTCTGTCTTTTTCTCTCTCAAACTTTCCATCAACCATTTTCACCCTGTTCTTTAGCCGGAGAGACGACATGGAGTCGCTGGGTTATGTGCTCATGTACTTCAACCGCACGAGTCTACCCTGGCAGGGGCTAAAGGTAAAGCTTGTTTCCTTGTCCCAACCTTACTATGCCTTTGCTAATGAAACATCCATTTTAGTTGCAAATATTCCAATGTCGTTTCAGAGTTCAGATAAACGGATCAGTGAGTGCCAGGGAGTGTTTTAGGCCAAAAAAAGAAGCTTTTTCTTTTTGGATATCCTTTTTTTAATCCTGCTATATTGCCTCGGCCTTTGTAGCTATGTGGAAGGTAATATTGTTATGTCGGTGGTAGAGCAATATGTAGAGCAGTTAGATCTGACTAGGTAACATGCTTCGTGTGTCGCGGTAAGGAAAACTACCTTGTAATAAGTCCATGTGTAGGCGTTTTGGTCGGTTAAGTTGTACAATTGTGAATCTACCAGGAGATTCGTGTGTTAAGTAGTGTAGGGAATAATGAGTAGAGCCCTTAAATGTCTCACCTGGTAATCAAACCTTTGTCCCTTATGGCACTGCAGACCACATAGACACTTGGTGAGGATCCCTTAGTACAACATTAATAACGTCCTCCCCCCCGACATGACCTTGGAAGAAAGCAGGCCAGGACACCGCCGATAATGGCCGCCGCCATTTACACCTCCGAGGTCACGCCCACCTCGCATAGCACGTGCTACGACCACGGAATAGGGGACGGGAGTGAGTGGCGCGGCGGGCGTGACCTGAGCGAGCCGGCGAGTCAGTGGAGGAGACCGATTGGTTGGCAGCGCACCAGAGCTGAAGTCACCGGCCGAGGCTATACGGAGAGCGGAATGCCATTGCGCAGTTGAGACTAGCTACATTCCTGGCGCAGTCCAGAGCAGTTGAGACTCGGCGTGTGGAGTTGTGAGGAGTGACATTCCTGGCAGAGTCGAGTTGAGCAGGAGGACTGGCAGTTGTTCGGAGATCTGATCCCGAGGTTTTGAGGTGCGCAGGAGTTGAGTTGGCAGTTCGCAGTTCAGCGCAGTTGATCCCGAGCAGTTGGATTCCTGACAGGGCAGTTGATACGAGGAGTTGTTTTGAGCAGCCCGGTCGAGTCGTTCAGAGATCCCGACCTGAGTGGGGCTGAGGTGTAGCCCGAGTGGAGCTCGCTGTCCTGCGGTGGGACCGCGTGGTGCTTGGAGCTTGGTGCACGGACCTCGTGTGCAGCGGCGAGGGCGTTGGCTCGGGCCTAGTGGGGCGTGCGAGGCGGACGGAGGATTACTCCACGCCGGAGTTTGGAGCCGCGTTGGACGGACAAGACAACGAGAGCAGATATGACCGATCTTCACGGTTACACGATACATGACGTGTTCTTTTTGTTAATTCATCCCCTGTTTGTATTTGATATCTGGTGTGCGGGATCCCGATTTAGGAATATTTCATTACCGGCACGTGCTTTTACTGTCCTTGCTTTTCCCAATAAACCCTTTTATTATTTTTGTACATATATCTGAACGCAGTTTACCGGGTGGTTGATTTTAATAGATAAGGCTGCGGGGCTCTCGCCGTTACCCTCCATTCCGCACGCTTGGGGCTTTTTGGTTCTGGAATCCGCTATTGAGTTTCCGCCTCGGGAGTTAAAGCCTTTGTGATTGGCAATCCGCAACTCTGGTGTTAATCGGAGTTGCGTAACAATATTAAATGATTCCTGACCCATTCCATAGTGGATGTGGGGAAGTGTTTTTAGCCCCCACAAAAAAAACGTTTTATTTATTTTTTATTTATTCAGGTTAGGAAGGTTATGGTATCACAATGGGGATGTGGGAAGTGGAGGGTGGGGGATGGAAGGATATTACAAATAGCACCAATTATGCATGTATAAATATGTATATACCACAGTCTGAAATGTTTTGCTTGTCCCAAAATTTTACTTAATTGTTCCATTAATCTTCTTCCTTGGCCATACGCAGCACAAGGCATGGGGTAGCATCATGAGCTGAGGGCGTGGCTGTGCCACCTAAGCAGTGCCCTCTGCTGATGAGGGCAGGAATTTGGAATTTCGTTAATGGTGCCGGTGATAGCTCGCCTACTCTTGATGAAGGACACTGTGGAATCATTAACATCCACCAACTAATTCCGGCAGATGGGACGCCAGTTTAACGTCCATCCGAGGGATGGCGCACACATTCATGAATCACCTGACCTGTGAAATATCAGGATGAAAGTTTATAGCTGGGACGAGATTCTAAACCAGGTTAGACAGTTTAGAATGGACCTAGGTCATCGACATTTCTCTCGGACCTAGGTCATCCCACCAGCCCGATAAGAGATGCGCAAAACTAGACTCCACATTGAGAGGAGAGCAATCTAAAGGGATGCATGCCACGTGTACATTGTTGATTTAAAATGCTGATACTAACAAAGAACATGGAAGAAAATGAGAGTTCATACCGCCCCAAAACAGCTATAAAACTAGAACGGCACTCGGTAGAGTGCGTACCTTCGCCAGGCTGAACAGTTTGTTTTGTATCCCACTGATGGGCCGGATCTGGATTCGGACCTCAACCAAAACCTAATCGGCTTGTTCTTGTCACACACACAACCGGACCACCAAGTTTCGTCCAAATCCATCCACAACTTTTTGAGATATCATGTTATATATCGTTTTTGGCCCTATCTCCCAATGGTGAAGAATCACTTGGAATATAAAATAACTCTCGAATTCAGATCTTCACCAAAATCGAATTGATTCGTCCTTGTCACACACCCAATCTGTCCACCAATTTTTATCCAAATCCGTCCAAATCCGTCCACAACCTTTTGAGATATCCTGCTATATGTCGGTTTTGGCCCTATCTCCCAATGGTGAATCACTTTAAATATTCTAGGATGCGGATCCGAATCCGGATCTTCACCAAAATCTAATCATTTTGTCCGTGTCACATACACAACCTCTCTGCCAAATGTCGTCCGAATCCGTCCACAAGTTTTTGAGATATCCTGTTCACAGACAGACAAATAAACAGACAGGGGTGAAAACATCCATCCACCTTTGGTGACAATAACAGCCACCATGACTTTGCTGTTGTTGACAACAAAAGCTTCAAATGCACCACAAAAGCTTAACATTGTGAAGTGCACTCTGGTGTTGTAACTCAATCTATTTAATGGCTTTGTCCTCGTTTTGGCAAATTTTAAATGTGGGATCCTATCATGTGACCATGTAACTTTAACAGTGATTGGATTCGTGTATTTAATTGGCTCTTCTTCAAAGAGACTTTGCTTATACTGCTGATTAGTCTGTCTTGTTCCTCTCCCTCCCCACCCCACTCCAGCTCTCCCCAAAACCCCTTTTGTAGTGTCATTTTCCACTGTGCTCTCCTTTTCTGGTCAATCCAAAATGTCTCTGATACTGCAGTTATTTTATGTGCAATTGTATTTTCCAAGTACCGTACTGTGAGCTTGATAGCTGTCGGTCACATGTGTGAAATAATTGTGCAATTACGGACATCTTGGATTTCAAAATGGTTGCGCTCGTGTGTTCATCTGCTCATCCGTTTTTTCTGCCTTTTGTTACATAATGTCTCAAGATATTGAGTGTGGTACTTTTCCACATGGCGAGTGTCTCAAGTCTTACCAGTAATTGTACTGTCTGGAAATGCATCTCTTTTGTAAAATACGTGAAAAGTAAGGCAACATGTGGCTGTGGCTCTCAAGGGAATCCTTTCATCTCCTTTCCCTGTGAAGGTTGGAGTTGCCCAAAACAGTATTCTGGTCCCAGTCCTATTTCTAATCTTCATCAATGATCTCTCTGACGCTCTGGAAAATCCACTTCATGTTTTTGCTGAATGCTCCACACTCTGCCGTTACATCCCTCATCCTTCAGATAGGCAGGCAACAGCCTCTTCCTTCTCTTCAGACATTGGAAAAAAAAATCACAAGCTGATCGAACACTTGGAATATGTCTTTCAATCCTGATGAATATCACACTCTCACTATTTTCTCTGAAAGGATAATATGGCAGGCACATCCTTCCTTCTACTTTCTTAAGAATCCTTTTGAGGAGGTTCAGTCACACAAACGCCTGGGTCTCACCATCAGCCATGATCTTTCTTAGGCAAACCACATTTCAATGTAGGCCTCCAAAGTCAGTTTCAAACTGGGCATCCTCCGTCATACAAAGTCATTTCTTGGCACACCTGAACTCCTATCCACCTACAAGGCCTTCAACTGAAGTTTGATGGAGTACTGCTCTCCCCTCTGGGCTGGCGCCCCTGCCTCACACCTTGCTCAGCTTGACACTGGAAATCAAGATAATTGGAATCTCCCACGATGAAACGGAGTCTATGGGTCTATCACTTTCCCATCACATGATTTGTCCTCCCCTCCAATCCCCCAAGATGTCTATGGGGGGGCGCATGCAATCAACCCCCTTTTGGTGAACCCCCGACATCCAAAATCGCTGTTCGCCTCATTGCGTTCCTCTTTTTTCCCGCCTGTGAAATCAACTTCCACATCCACTTCAATCTCATTTTTCCCTCCATGCCTTCAAGACAGTTGATCACCACCATCTCCGATCATCCCCCATCCAAAACCATGATCTTTTATACCCCCATTAATCACCACCACCCCCAAGCCCACCTCCTTCCAAATTTCCAGTTTTCCATTCTTGAGAGTTTCCTTCTGTGTACATCTTGTCCACCCCATGCGTCTTTCCCTACCCCTCAGTCCTCCCTAGATCCCCCATCAGTCCAAGTCTTCCTCTATTTGTCTAATATGTATTTGTCCTTCGCCCCTGTTGGTGTTTCCCCCATATTTCTGTTCTTTTTGATCTATTGCATTCTGATCTGTTCAGTGTTCTCGCTATTCCATGAATCCATGGGCCTTGACTTTGTACACTAAAAAAAGGATGAACAGCGTTAGAATATTTGGAAATGTTATTGCAGCCTTTTTCTTATTCTCTGTGGCTGACTTGCAGGCTGCCACGAAGAAACAGAAATACGAAAAAATTAGTGAGAAAAAAATGTCAACACCTGTCGAGGTTCTCTGTAAGGTAAGACATTGTGTTTAATTCACTCTTTTGATACTTTAATCGTCCTAACTTTGGATATTTTGCTCTACAGTATTCTAAAGTATTACTTGCAGAGTGTCTTTCAGAGTTGTAGTAGGTGGCGGTCATAAATGATTGCTTGAAATCAAACGTTAGACATTATTATTGAATATTTTGTCAGATGTATCGTTGATGTTCTTCCATGTTTCCCACTTTTCTGCCATCTACGACATGAAGGGTTTTCCATCAGAGTTTGTCATGTACATTAATTACTGCCGAAGCCTGCGATTTGAGGACACACCCGACTACATGCATCTTCGTCAGCTTTTCCGTACACTCTTCAAGTAAGTCCAAGTAGGTGACAAAGTCTTGCTATGAGTGGGGCACTGTTGGTTGTGGTACATGGTGCAAGGGTTGTCATGGTAGATGCTGTGGGTGGAGTATAGTCTCGGTTCCATGCATCGTTCAACCTGGATTGGAAACCCGGCTGTGCCTGATGCTGCGTTTTTATGTTATTTTCATCGGATCGCATTGGCTGACAATTAGAGCTGTTTGCAGTTCCTTTTCGACCCTCTCCAACAAAGCAGGAAGGATGTAAGCATGTCACAATATTAACAATGAAGTGATGAGTTAGATATTCCTTTACTACCTCTGCCAGAAAAGGTGGATGGAAGTTATATTTTCACCTGTTTGTTTCTGTGTCTGTCTATTTGTCTCTCTCTATGAGCAGGATATCTCAAAAAGTTATGGATGGATTCAGATGAAACTTGGTGGACAGGTTGGGTGTATGACGAGGACAAGTTCATTTGATTTTGGTGAAGTCCGGATTTGGATTCTATAATTCCCAAAGTGATTCTTCACAGCAGAGAGATCGGGCCAAAAACGATATATAGCACGATATTTCAAAACGTTGTGGACGGATTATGATAAAACATGGTGGATGAATTGGGCAGATGACTATAACAAGCCAATTACATTTTGGTTCAACTGCGAGACCTTATATAGTGTCGCGCGATCCCTTCAGTTAACACCGTAGGACCGCGGACGACCGAACGGCTTGAATGGAGGCGACGATCAAATCGGATTCGGCTATAAAAGCACGGGGAGGAAGAATGAAGGGGAAGAAGCGGAAGCGCGTACCTGTAATCCAACGGCAGCTCTCGATCCTGCAGGGAATTAACTCAAACGAAAATCCAGGGTAAAATGTACAAAAATAATGATTTATTGAACGGAACCCGAGAAGGAAACGCGACGATAAAACCTAATGTTCCTAGATCGGGATCCCTCACACAGACTTCATATACGAACAAAGGAATGAATTAAATAAAGAAATCGTCGTGTACTTGTGAAATGTGGTGCGAGTTTATCTGTCTGTAGTGTGTCCATCGTCCGACGCGGCTCCGTCCGCCTCGATGCTGGCGCGAGGAAACTTCAGTCCGCCTCGCCCGCGCGCTCCGCAAGGCCCCGAGTGACCCGCTCTGCTGCATGCCCCACTCCAAGCTCCTCGTTGGTCGCACACGAGGTCCCTTTCCCTCACAGCACCGAGCCTCGCTCCAAGCTCCAAGCACCCGAGTACTGCTCCAAGCACCACGAAGATGATGAACCAACGACCACCAGTCAAGAACGCAGGGAAGAGCTCGAATCAACCCAAGCAAGAGTCCAGAGCAGAGCGGAGAGCGAGCTTCAAGCACGAGGGGAGAGCGAAAATGTCGTCCAGCCAGTCCTTTTGTCACCTGGCGTGTGACGTAAATCTCGCGCGTCCCCAATCAGAGCCTCGATTCTTCGTGGTCTCTCGAACCTTCTCACGCCTTCCCTCCAATGTACAACCTCCTTCTAAGGACCGGATTGGCGCCCTCCGCGCTGATTGGCTCAAGGTTCGCGCCTTGCGCGCCAACCAGTCATACGTTCCGTGGGCGTGGTTATAGTCTGCCACGATGCTCGTCGCCCATGGTGGCGTTGCACGCGGCCGCTGCCTGCTTGTCTTTCCGGTCAGTCAGTGTAAGGGGAGGGAATTTAATTACTGTTGTGCACCAAGGACCTATCTAAGTGTTTATATGAGTATGCGTTGCCATAAGGGACACAGGTTTGGCGACGGGGGGAACGAGAAACAAAGGAATATTACCCATAATCCCTGTACTAATTAGCATGCCCCACCCCCCTCGCGGCGCGGACACAAATACAGCTTATACCGACATCCGGACTAACCATAGAACTTATTACAAGGTAGAATCCCTTTCACGACAGTCGAGTACCTACCTATGCAGATCTATCTGGCTCTAGATATTCCTCTACCCAAATTCATAACAATAGAAAGGTGTGTTTCTCTCTAAATCATGTCCAATCAATTGAATTGGCCACAGGTGGACTCCAATGAAGTTGTAGAGACATCTCAAGGATGATCAAAGTAAATTGGATGCACCTGAGCTCAATTTGGAGTGCCATAGCAAAGGGGTTGAATACCTATTGAATCAAGACATTTCAGCTTTTCATTTTTAATCATTTTGTAAACATTTCTAAAACATAAAAATAATTTTAAAAAATTCCAATTTGACATTATGGAAAATTGTGTGTAGATCAGTGACAAGAAATTAATCAATTCTAAATTCAGGCTGTACCACAACAAAATGTAAAAAAAAGTCAAGGGGTGTGAATACTTTATGAAGGCACTGTAAAAGGAGAGTGCACATACGTTGACTTGCGATTGTCTCTTGGCATTAAAGTTCATGTCTCATCTTCATATTTTGCAATGTCTGTCTTTCTCTGTGCTTCCTCCATGTTTTAATATATTACCGCGTGAGTGGCCTCCACCCAAAAGGGCTTATTCGCTATCCAGGTGGGAACTGACCTCACTCGAGCAATACAGAGAGCGAATCCATGCACTTAATTCATGGTTGAAAAAAAATCCTAAGAACATGTGAAATAAGGGACAGTCTAATGCCTTGTTTAACTACAGAACTCCCATCCCCAAAAAAATGACTAAAACTAGAACGGCGCTCGGTCGTGCGCATACCTCCGCCAGGCTGAACAGTTTGTTTTGTATCCCACTGATAAGGCCGGATCTGGATTCGGACCTGAACCAAAATCGAATCGGCTTGTTCTTGTCACCTTGCCAACTCATCTACCAAGTTTATTCATAACTCGTCCATAACTTTTTGAGATACCGTGCTATGTATCGCTTTTCACCCCATCTCTCAATGGTGAAGAATCACTTAAAAATTTAAATAATTCTCGTATCCGAATCCATATTCAGATAATCACCAAAATCGAATCGATTCCGTCTTGTCACACACCCAATCGGTCCACCACATTTCGTCCAAATCCGTCCACAACTTTTTGAGATATCGTGTTGCCGGATTTGGATATCGGATTTGGCCCTTCACCCAATGGTGAAGAATCATTTTTAACATTATCTGATCCGGACCCAGATTGGAATCTTCACCAAAATATAATCATTTCGTCCTTGTCACATATGCAGCCTCTCAACCAAGTTTCGTCCAAATTTGTCCACAACTTTTTGAGATATCTTGTTCACAGACAAAGACGGGTGAAAACATAAGTTCACCACCTTCGGTGGCAGAGGTAACAATATGTATTAGCAAGAAGCTTCAAAGAATTGTTCGGATTGTCAGAAGTGAAGTGATTTCAACCATCCTTTCAGTTTTGTTGGCAAAGAGGAGAAGGAGGACCTGGAATTGCTCAGACTCGGATTGAAATCTACGTTGAGCGGTGCATGGTAACAAGGTGTTAATGGCTTTTACAGGTGCAGTCGGTGGCATCCAAATGTTTGCGATGAGCTCTGTGGTTGATGTACAGGTTATGACACCATTTTCTTCCTTCAGCTCTTACGATTAACTTTACTTTGCAATGACAGATTGAATGATAGTTCAGCTTTTCAACCAAAATCAATAGCTGATCGAAAATGTAAATGTGTACTTTTGCTTCTCTGAAGTTGTCTGTCACTTTACAAACAATGCGGACATTGATATTTTTGGTTTGTATGACAAGGTTACTCATAGGAAAGTTCATTCTTGCTGCGCTTCATTCTTAGTTCATTCTTGCTCTCCTTTTCGTACTGCTCCAGCATTCTGCAGTGCAGGTTGAGACACTGACCTAATGTGACCAATCGGCATTGTCCGTACTAGGGCATGCCCGTACTATATCTATATCTAAAATTATATCCCCCCCTCTATTTACATGAAATGGTTTGGTCCAAAGCGAACGGCTTGCGAGTACGGTGACAATCCCCCCCCCTCTATTTACATGAAATGGTTTGGTCCAAAGCGAACGGCTTCGGAGTTTGGTAAAGAAATCGCCATAGCGTGCCCAAACGCGCAGGAAAGCGAAAGAATCGCAAATTTAAGGAAATGCCCGTACTTCCGTAAGGAAGAGAAAAGAAATGAAAAGGAAAAACATTCCAAACCGCGAGGGAAAACAACACGGCACGTCGACACAACAACGTGTCCTGTGATTGGCCGTACGTCGCTGCCAGTAGCTGCCCCCAAAAAAAAGCTTTCACCGTCCGGCGACTGAATTTAAGGGGAAAAATAAAACGCTCTTCGCTTAAAACAACGCCCTTCGCTCTGACTGAATTGGGACAATGTTTTTATGTTTTTAATTGAATTACTATCCGTAATGGCGCACGCTCTCACGGGAGCTCCGGAAGGTCGTATATCGCAGTTACGATGAATCGCAAATTAGTTTTTATTAGTTTTAAAACATAGTTTAACGCCAACATAGCGCCAACATAGTTTGCAAACGTGAAATAAATGAATACGCTCTCAAATGTGCCGTCCGAGGCAGAGTCTGTTCGCCACGTTCGGCACACGTGATAGCTCGCTGCTCTCTGATTGGTTGAATCGTTTTTTGGACATAGCTCGGTAACTGCTTGTCCGATTAATTTCAAACCTTGAAAAGGCACATCCTCGGGTCCCCAGCAATATACCTGGCAAGTTTCAAGTATATCGGACCGGTAGTTGTCGAGAAACAGCGGTCACAGACAAACATACATACAAACATACAAACATACAAACATACACACAGAGATTGCTGGAATTATAGATAGATATCTAAAATTATATCCCCCCCCCTCTATTTACATGAAATGGTTTGGTCCATTCGCAAAGCCAAAGCGAACTGCTTGCGAGTACGGTGACAATCCCCCCCCTCTATTTACATGAAATGGTTTGGTCCATTCGCAAAGCCAAAGCGAACGGCTTGCGAGTACGGTGACAATCCCCCCCCCCCCCCCCCCTCTATTTACATGAAATGGTTTGGTCCAAAGCGAACGGCTTGCGGAGTTTGGTAAAGAAATCGCTATAGCTCGGTAACTACTTCTCCGATTAATATGAAACCTTGAAAAGGCACATCCTCAGGTCCCCAGCAATATACCTGGCAAGTTTCAAGTATATCGGACCCGTGGTTGTCGAGAAACAGCGGTCACAGACAAACAAACACACAGACACACACACACACACAGAGATTACTGGAATTATAGATAGATATAGATCGCTGCTGTCATTGGGGTGTTTTTCTTTTCTTTACTTCCGTCTTTTTCTCTCTAAGCCTGGTGTTGGCTTAGCGGTTAGGGTGCCGGCTTGGGATCCTAGGATCCTGGGTTCGAATCCCGGTCGATCGCTGAATTAACACCAGGGGGGTTGACTCAGCCTGTCAACCTTCCGAGGTTGGCAAATTGAGTACCAGTTCACTGGTAATTCCCTGTGTGTCGCAAGAGGTGACTAGAAGGGTTGTTGGCAGGAAGGGCATCCGGCCATAAAACATTGCTTCAAAAATGGGACCACGGTGCCCGAAAAAGGCCAACGCCTCTCTGCGGGGAAAAATGACCTGTAAAGGTGGTTCTTTATTCTTGTTCGTCTTTTTCTCTCTCGAAATTTTGTTGTTGTCCCTTTCTTAGAACGCTTCCTGCAATATTTATCTGACACTTTATTATATTGTTTAGATATCCACACAGTCACCCCATTGTCGGACTGTCGTGTAGTACTAAATACTAGCTGCATCGCTTTGCTGACAGGTTCAATGAAAAGACAGCATGTTGCACTTCACAAACATATGGCATGTCTGTCTGCCTCGGAGGATGTAAAATGACAAAAGGATATTTTTCAATTACTTTGTTTGTTGCTGCAACCGCAGTTGTGGTGACTGTTGTTGTTGTTTGTGTGCGCCTTCCGTGTCCTTTTATTTATTTATTTTCTATTCCTTCGAGAGAAGTATTACCATATACAATTTTGTATTCTCCTTCCATGTCCGTCATTCTGACATTCTGAAAACCAGTTTGATCCCTGGTGTTGGGCTAGCGGCTAGGGTGCCGGCTTAGGATCCTAGGATCCTGGGTTCGAATCTCGGTCGATCGCTGAATTAACGCCAGGGGGGTTGACTCAGCCTGTCATCCTTCCGAGGTCGGCTAATTGAGTACCAGTTCACTGGTAATTCCCTGTTTGTCGTTGAAGGCGGCAAAAAGGGTTGGCGTCAGGAAGGGCATCCGGCCGTAAAACATTGCTTCAAAAAGGGGACCAAAAAACAACAACTACCACGGTCCCCGAAAAGGCCAACCCCCGCTTTGCGGGGAAAAATGGCCTCTAAACGGTGGTTCTTCCATGTCCGTCATGCTTTTTTCCAGACTAAATCTGTCGTGCCGTTGGAACCACTAAATTAAAGCTCCAAATCTCGCTTGTCTTCCCTCCCAGAAAGACAGGCTTTTAAAACAGGTATTTACATGACTATATTTTGTGCCACGGCTAATATAGTGGGGGGGCCAATGTTTTCCCGTTGAATTCAAATGTTAATTTGTGGACACTGGTTGGGTTGTCTTTAGGGATGATAGAAGTTGTAGAAAAAATATGTCTCCATTTTTTTCAAGTTCTTTATAGCGGCCATTTTGGATTATCAAAATGGCGTTTGTTGAAAACCGAAATTGTCATTATCTTGGCTTCTAAATGACCTAGAGTGTTAATTTTGGTGTCCAAATGTACATATTTGCGGATACTTAATCCAATAAACACACATTTACACACCTACATATGATCAAAAGGGTTCTTATGGCAGCCATCTTGGATTTTCACGCACTTATGCCAACACATATATATATTTTTTTCCATCATTTTCACTTCTAAATCACATAAAGGCTGGACTTTAGTGTTCAAATGTACACTTATAATGTCTTTGTGCAATATTTTTAGTTGGCAGTGTTCATTGTTACATTGAAGGATCTCCATCCTCCTCATCATCAGTGTTATCGATTCCCATGGGGCGCTCCTGACCCGTGTTACCACACACCTCTTCATCTGCCCCACACATACACATCTCAGAACAGTTGAGATGCTGAGACCTGCATGAGCAGTGAGACATGCATTGGGTCTTCTTGCAGTTACATTTGATTAGATGTGTGATGGCAGCTGGGGCTGGAGGGTCCTTGGTTGTGATGGGCACCAGCTGATCTCCTTCTGCTCTCCATCCATGTTCTGTTGGTTGTGGAAGCTGGGGGTCCGGTACATCAGCCTGATGCCACACCATGGCCTGGAAATGTGCACGAGCAATGGCTTCATGTAAAGCTCCCCGTGTTGGTGGCAGCTTCTGTGCCTCTAGCTGTTTCTTGGTAAACAGTCTCCACCTCAGCTTGCCCACATCCACAACTGTAGTACGAGGCTCATACAGCTGGCATACAAATGCCTCAATGTCACTTTCTGTGTCAGCTCTCAGCTCCTCAGAGGCCCCAAGGTCATGAAACGCAGATACCACCTCAACAGAGCACCTATTGAGGGCTTGCCAACATGTGAGCTTTCCCTTGCCGGCAAACCGACCAGTCTGGTCTGCTCCCGTGAATGCATGGAATCCTGGTAGGGCTGCAGCCTTCCTGACACCAAGTTCATGTACTATTGGTTCCAGTGAGATTTGCCTCTTCTTGTTCCCCACACCCGTGATGAAGTATGTGTCTTTGCATAGTTCATGGTACCGGTGGAGTGCTAGGATGAATACATCAGTATCAGGTGACTGAATGTACAGCTGTGTTGCACCTCTTCGGACGGCATCTAGACTGTGAAGAAAGATCCTCGTATCAGCCTCCTCCTGGGAGCTACGGAGATGCTGTACATCCATGCAGTTGGAGAAGACATCCTGCCTTGAAGTGACGATGAAGACCTTGGTAGTCCCCTCAAAGTGACACAGAGCTTTCTTTGCCAGATAGACAGTTAGCTCATCTTTGGTGTTGGTGTGCGACAGGAACTGTTTTGCTGTCAGTTTCCCAATCGGGGTGCTGTCTTGAACGTGGTAAGCAGTGGGCGGCTTGCCACCTTGGCGCCTCTCCCGTGTGGCCTCTTTCAGTGAATTTGGCAGATCATATCGGTCAAACACGAGGTGGACTTCATCATACCCGTTGGTCTTGCAGTCCAGTGTTGCATTGAAATGGCCAGCCCACTGGGCACATGTTTTGACCCATTGTGGCTTACCCATTGCTTGCACTAATGCCATGCCGTCTATGACAGTCACCTTCTTGGGAGGGGGTGGAGTATGTTCAGGATTGTCGTCGTCTGGCTGCTGACCAGTGCCAGTTGACTTCTTGGGTAGATCTTCTAGGATGCCCATAAGCTTGCTTTTGTCTGTGCATGGTAGTAGTGTCCCAGCCATTGCAAAGAGGGTTCGTGGAAGCGCGGTGAATTCATATTGACCTATGGCATCCTTCAAGTTGATCTCTGGTCGTGAGCGGGCCACGATCAGCATGCGCGCAAACAGTGACCTGTCGTCTTTCAGCTCTACAACCTTGTCTGCCAGTTTGTGCTTCACAGCTTTCCTGGCACTCTTCCACATCTTCAGTTTGACCTTTCCCATTCTGGCCCAAAGGTTGATTTCATTTGTGTTGATGCGCTCTGCAACAAACGTGTTATACGCTTTCTGACCAATCTCATCTTGGTTGCAGACATCCTTCTGTACTTCAGCTGGCATCACCACCTTGGTGATGATAGTCGTCAGGTCTTCACCCTCATGCGTCATGGGATTCATGGACTCTCTGATCACATTCTTCAGTCGACGAATGCTGTCTTCCTGCCGAGCCCAGACTGTGGTTGATAGGTCGTGGTGCTCCTTGCGTGTAGCTGATTGTGAGCCAGCCATCTGACGGGCTTCTTCAGCAAGCCTACTCAGCTCTGGTGCTGTCAGAAAGAACCTTTCGCGGGCACTGGCATTCTGGGTAATGCCCACAATACCCCCTGTCACCTTCATGATCCTGTTGATGTGCTCCAGTGCATGGTCCACACCTACAGCACAGAAGGGGATTTCATTCTTATGGACACTGAAGTTCCCATCCATGAACTCTTGGTAGATCCCTGGATCTGTCATCTTCAGGGCCTTCATCTCTGCAAGGTACCGGGGAGTCAGCCTGGCATATTTCTGTTTGTCATGTGCAAACATGTGCTGACATGTGCTGACAAACTCCGTAACATCTCCGTACATGATGTTCTGACTGATGGTTATAACATCTCGATGAATAGTGGCTGAGCGCATAGTCTCTGGCTCAATGCTCGTGGCTGGTCCTTCCAGTAGCCAGCGGAGGAAAGCATAGAGTACTTTGGGTACATGCTTTTCAGCATCATCAGTGTTCATTTCTCCTTCAAATTGCCATGGGTGCTTGTTCTGACAAGCAATGGCACTGCGGAGAACAGAGGCACTCTCAAACAGTTGTTCGATGTTTTTTTCATTTGTCTTCGTCATTGCATCTTCGACAGCTGCATCACGCACGGCAGTGGAGAATACACAGTCTGACTCGTTTCGACGTTTTGGTTTCATGAAGTGAACGTCATCAATGTGAGAGTTGATTTTCTCCTTCATGCCTTGGGTAGTAGGTGATGGGACATTGTGCACACCATTATTGTCAAGAATCCTGGAGTAAACCGACTTCAGGTCAGACATGTTGAGAATTTCACCAGCTTGGAGTAGAGAGCGAACAAGGCTGACAAACTCAATGTCTGCGGCTATTTTGATAACATTAGTTTCTTGCAGTATGTGTTCTTTGTCATCACTTGATGTCCCACTCTTGGGAGCACGTTGGACATTCTGCACCCAGCATGGGAGATGATACTTGACGTCGATCGCATGAGCATCATTTGCACTGATGGCAGCACTAAGCTGAACTTTCCACTTGTGGTTGCTGCCTTCTTCAACAGCTTTCTTCAGCTGTTTACCTGCGTTGAACGTGCATACAACATGTACACTTTCCTTAGTGACCTCTTGACAGAAGAAACAAAGGTCTCTGTTGAATGGAGTTGATGATGAACGTGTGAAGCGAAGAGTCTCGTCTTGCGTAGAACCTGAGGTACTTGCAGCGGCAGGTGCAGAAGAAGGACGTCCACACCTCTTATGAAGATGCTGGGTGTCGCCATGTTCGCAGGCTTTCTGGTGGCGAACTCTAGCACGCTCCAGGTGAGCAGTGTTGCATGTAGATCCATAACATGCCCGGTGCCACTTTGCTTTATTGTTCCTCAAGTCAGTGGCAGTGAAACAGCTTAATCGTTCGCTGATCTGTTTGAAGTCGGCATCACCATATCGTGCCCTCTCCTGGATGAACTGGAGAAACTTTGCATATGAGCCCAGTGCTGGCTCAGTCACTAGTGCACCTTGGGGATCCTGGCACTGAATGCAAAGTGTGAAATCAGTTTCTTTCTTGGTTTTCTTGCTTTTTGGCTCCATCATAGCTCAGGGTCACGAATCTGGAACATACAAATAACAAATAACAATTAAGATAGATGTGCATTAAGTTAGATTTTGGACACTGGTTCGGCTGTGCCATAAAAACCTATTTTTATCCCTTGTAGGTTATTAAAGAAGGTTTCATTCAATTCTCTATCCCCAAAAATGTACAACTGGACACCAGAATCGAAACTCTAGGTCATTTAGAAGCCAAGATAATGGAATTTTACGTTTTCGACATCCGCCATTTTGAAAATCCAAAATGGCCGCCATAAAGAACTTGAAACAATTGGAGACATATTTTTTCTAGAACTTATATCATCCCTAAAGACAGCCCAACCAGTGTCCAAAAATTAACAAGCAATTTCACCGGGCATTTCAATCTGCTACATTGGCCCCCCCACTAATAATCCCCCATCTGCAGCAGGGCTCAGTAAACCACTAGCACTGTGGCACTTGCACAGGTGAAAATTGTACATCACCTCTCCCTTCGCCCCCCCCCCCCCCTCCCTCCCAACTCAGGGGGATGGATTTTTTTTGTGCTCATGACTTGACCTTGCCAACACATATGCAAAAGTACCAACCCATATTCAGAATTTGGTGATTGGCCCAGCCCTGGTTTTTTTTTTTTTTTTTCTATTATTTTCAGACCTGCACGCACACATACAGGTAATTGCCTTATTTAATATATTAGGATCTCGCAGACAAATTTTTGTATCGAATAAATCGATTGCCAGCTTTCCAACGGTACCATTTTGATTATCCGACGACAGCAGGAAGCCTTTGGAATAAAGCATGATGGACACACACACACACACACACACACACACACACACACACACACTTCTCCTTTTAGTAACACAGTGACGAAAGTGTACTAAAGACGTCATTTCTCCATTTTTCCGAGTTATTCATCAAACTACTACATTATCCAATCTCAAGTTTCCTTATGGCATTTGCACGCCACATTATTGCAGGTAGGCTCTGTAAATGTGTAACAGTAATTGTATGACGAATGGTTTTACGTACATTGTTGTGTAACCTATAATTATTGTGTCTACAGGACATTGAACTACCAATATGATTACATGTTCGATTGGACGATGCTGAAACAAAAATCGTCTGCATCTGGAGTGTCCGCAGGCCCCCAAGGTGAGTCTTAGATCCTTACATTGCTGTTAAAATATTGTACTGCTTAGAAGAAAGAAATGGCAATGTCCAAGGGAATAATACGAATAATAAACAGAAAGTGGTCGCGACACTTTTCAGATGATCGACCGGCTTTTCTTCTAAGTTGATTGACGTTTTATGAAAGTGATCTTAAATAATCGGACAAATATGAAGGAACTCAATGGCTTCCCAAAGAGAATTGCCCGGAAGTGTAGCGCGCTCACCTCTGAGCTTCTGTTTTGTCCCGGTGCAATTCCCGACCTGGCTTTGAACTCACGCTGGTGTTTTGCAGACAGGGCGTAGCACCGATGTGTGCACGGTCCGTCATATGGAACTTTAAGCTGAGGATTTGCCTGCTGCCAGCATTGGTTGCCCATGGACTTTAGAGATCCTACATCATGGGCACGTTATTCGACGGCACCCTGACCAAATTCCAAATTCCTGTGTCAACGTGCAGGGGAACTGCATGTACGGCACAGTCTCGCTTCGGTATTGATGCAACCAGCAGGTTAAATTTATAATTGAATCCTTCTCTAAAACTCCTTAAATTTGCTAACGCTGATGACTAATTATATTAATAAAGGTTAAACATTGGCCACTCCAGTGAAGATCTCGAGATATTGTTGTGGGCTGACAGGACAGCAATGAGGTACGCATACTTTCCTCCGAGCTGTCTAGCTTGGGTTTGAATCCCGAACCAGCTATAAAAGTGTCATTCCGGTGTTTCACAGGCAGGGTGAGGCATCAATGTGTGTGCCATCTCTCGGATGGACATTAAGCCTGGAGTCACCTTGGACAACCTTAGTTGACGGACATTAAATATCCCAATGTGTCCTTGGTGAAGAGTGGATGAGCTGTCGCTGGCACTCTGGCCAAATTCCAAATTCCTGCCCTAACCTACAGGGAGCACTGCATCAGCAGCACAGCCACACTGCCAGCTGATTCAGCCCCGCACGAACGATAATGAAATAAATAATGCGAGTGGGCCGGCAGAGCAAAAGGAATGATAGAGGGAAGGAAGCCAAAGAGGGAAACACGAGAGAAGAGAAGCCCGAGAATAGACTCGCTATGCAAGCAACAACAATAATCGATCGAGCCCTGAACAAAGTCTGTGATCACTTCAAGTCACAAAGCTTTTTAATACACTTTTCTCTCCCTCAGATCCCCTCACTCTCTGAGATTTCCTCACACCTTTTATAACTTTGCTGAATTTCCTCTCTGTTTGCTTCGCCTCTTGGCATGATCTCCTCCTTCAAGAAACGCTAATGAAACGCCCGATAACGGCCCTCAGGGCGCTCATGAGGAGAATCGGTTCCGAATATGTGATTATGGCGCGATCTTTTGTTAGCATTGCTCGTGAAATAGTTACGGGCGCTGCGGTAAACTAAATAATGTAACTATGAAGTAACTGCTTAATAATGGGAGAATTCATTTGGATCTCATAACCACAACAGTGTTTATTAAATTAATAATAAAATACAGCAATATTTTTTGCATATTGACAACACACAACATTTTCCCTGCTAGAGCGGGGGTTAGCCTTGCGGTCCCCATGACAATCTTCTCCATTTTGCCCTATTGACACCGCAAAATAATTTTTGGCATTTCTTGGGCCTATTGTGCATCGATCCTAGAACCATTGAACGCCGAGGCATATTCTTGGCAAGTAGTTATATGTTCTCGATTAAGAGTCACATCAAGAAGTCGACAAAGTCGACAAATTAACCAGCTAATTCCTTGTTGGTGGTTTTGTAATAGTTTTTCAATTGTTTTGTAACCACATAATGGAGGTGTTGCCTCCATTATGCTAGGCCAGTAACTTATATCCCTACCAATTGACTCTATGATGCAATAGTTAGAATGACCGCTCTGAGTCTGGGAGGTAGATGGACCCCGGCCAAGTCGTACCAAAGACTTTAGAAATGTTACATGCTGCTTCCTTGCCTGCCGCTCAGCATTTAAAATATATAGAGCAGGGACAAACAACCATAGGTTGGTATCCATGGGGAGGAGGAAATTCCTCCGTAATTGTCCCACTGGGTGCAGAGAGAAAAACAACATTATAAATATGGTGCTCTTGTAACCAGAGTGCTCTCGGAGGTTGCATCACTCCCCCCAAGCGCGGTGACTGTTTGTCTGAAGTAGATTCCAACGTCGTCTCGTGGAATTTTTCTCCAGGTGTGTGGCTTGTGTTGCAGGTCCTCCACGAGCCTTGGAGCCTGTAGGCAAACATTTTTTGTCTCCGAGGAAACATTTTTGCCCTAATTTTAATATTGCTGCCGCCAAGTTCATGATCGTTATTTTAACAGCAATTTCAAAAGCATTGTTATTTACCGTCTGTACTTCGTTGTCTCACTTTGCATTGTCTTCCCTTCCACCCCGTTGGCTGTTCCTTTTTTAGGTCCAATCTAAAGAGAGTCATTCCAGCAACTCCGAGCATTATCAGAGAGTACGGATCGTTCTGTGCCTCCAGATAGACTATCCATGCTGATCAGCACCCAAAGCGACGACGTTATCCTGATTTTGATCACTTTCCTCTTATTTTCTTTCTCTTCCTTATTTAGGTTATTTTAGCCTCTGTTTTGTTCGTTGTCATGGAGTTTTAAAGGAGCTCCTTGTGTGTAGCTTTCATCAGCAAAGAAAGTACTGCGGGAGACTGCGTCTTAACGTACGGTTGCAGAGATCCGGGTCATTTGCGAAATCTTGAGGCATGAATGAGCTTGGTGTGTCTTTTTGTTGTTTTATTGTTTGTTGTGGCAACACCATGGTTCGTTAGCTCCTTTGCTGTAAAGGTTTACTCTTTTCGAATTGCTGTTTCTGCATCTTTGGCGTTCGCTTCGCATGAATTCTGCCAACGTTTTCTTCCTCGCTCCTTCCATTCTGCCTCTTGTTTTGAGTTGCGTTATTTCCCAAACATCCACCTTCCATCCTTGCTCCCTGCCTTTTGTGGATATGTTTTATTAGTTTAAAAAACAATTGCCAAACGTCACATCGCAGGTGGGCGGGTCTCGATGCCCGTGATACGGACACGAAGGACATTGCGCCAAGTAGCTCCGACTAATGCTCGTTCCTTCGCCTTTTTAACTTCATTCCGATGACTGCTGCATCGTTAACTTTTCTTTAAATTTTGCATCTTGCGACACCAAAGGAAGGCAAGTAAAATCTGTTCCTTTTAAACAGATGTCTATTGGGACTTTCCACTACGTTGCCGCCTATATTCCATTTTGTTTTTTTAATCAACCGTCTTAAATCGTCTTTGCAACATTTTAGTTCCTACGTTGCGCCTCTTCTTCTCATCCATTCTCCCGCTTCCCTTCCCTTTCTATCCACACAATCTTTCGCATGCACTCTCGTTGCTTTCTTCTCAAAATGGGTTTGAGGATGCCTGTCGCCGTTTTAGGCCTACTACGACAGGACCGGCCAGCCAAGACGATGCACACGCATCGAGTCGTGTGCCGGGCTGACTGTTGTCTTATGCAATTGCTGGTTCGTATAACCTTGTTGGATCATTGTCGCTGTCTTTCAATTGTATTTTCTCTCTCTGGCGATTTGTCTTCAAAGAGTTATAAAACTCCTGGGGTTGTTCTCTGTGTACAAATGATTTAAAGCTGAAATGACATAACACCCGAGCTCTCAAGTAGAGGGATAAAATGAGGTTTTAATACATTTTGCTTCACTCCTTCACTTTAGACTTCCAGTTAAACATTCCCTCTCCAGTCTTTTTAGTTGCTACTCAAAAAGGCTCAAAAGCCACTTATTTATAAATGATTTTCGTTTTTGGGAATGGACGTTAAAACTTGCGCTTATGCTAACGAGTTCGATTTGGCCAAACCTTTTCCAACAGGTGAGATAATTTCAGATGCTGCTTGTCTTTCTGCCATCGTTGTTACAATGATCAGAGGTTGTGCTAATCTGTTCTATGGGGATTTGATTATGGTAGAACCCAATGTGACAACGTTTGTGACTATTTTTGTATTAAAGTCACGTTTGGGCCCACCGAGGAAAAGGACTATTTGAGGTTTGACGTAACTTTTCCCCAGTGGATATCTTCGGTTGATTTGCATGAAAGTTGATCTGTTATGGCTCATGGATAGACCATGTGTTTGGAAAGATGCTTCTTCGCAACGCCCTTGTACCTTTTCCTTGAACGCCGAATTTATTGCTCCTGGAGCAATGCCCTTAATTGACCCATTTCCTTTTGGTGTCGGCCTGATCAGGTGGTTTGGGTTGTGTGTGGCATTGTTCTTCTGTTCCTCCCCTCTTGGTTTTGTCTGGGTTCCTTCCTCCTTTCAGACAGTCATTTTCTATGCCTGGGATGCTGGACCACAAAGCAATTGGGCTTTGCCTGAAACGTTTTAATAATAAAAAATGAAAATCTTGAACAAACCTGTTTATTTATTTTTCCCCTTTTTGGGTGAACATGTCTTATTTTTAAGCCTCTACCTATGGCCTATGGGATAGGGAGAGGCTTATAGTTATACCTGTTGTTGGATTTGTTTCTACATTTAGTACCCCCAATTTTAATGATCCCAGAGTTACTTCACCCCCGAAGATAACTAAACTACTATTTAGGGGTCGGTTTTTTTCTTTTTATTTCTGCTATTGTCCGAGCTGTATCTCGGAGCCAACTGGGACTTTTGGAATGAAATTTTGCATCAATAATTGGATTTCAAGGTAAGCGGGGAATTTTAGAAGACAACTTTCCCAAGACAAATATAAACCAGAAGACAAAATTCCCAATCACACATGCACAGGGAGGAGTGAGATAATATTTTACTCTCTACCTGGCAGTTAAACAAAATTGAAAATTATTCCAATCAGCAAACTTAGGTTTTTAAGGAAACCGATCTCCACTAACTAATACCGAACCGAACCGAACCGAAACCGAACTAATAAAGGACACAAACAACAGGCACAAATAACTAATGTAATGTATTAGGTAGGGTGCTGTAATAGACACTGGGTAAAATGGTGGTATAAACCAGAATAAATTTATTTATACACCTTTAAACATTTATTTGAATCGATTTATATACTTGAACACTGGAACACATCCCCTTCATAGTATTTCTAAAAAAACATGCGATATATTGATATATATCATGAAAGGATGTGGCACATGTGATAACCAAGACGGCGTGGCAATAACCGATTATGGCTATGTATGATGCCAACTGACATTGTCTTTTCTACCCAAACATACATTAGTTCAATGGTGATCAATAAAACTGGCGTCAGGAAGGGCATCCGGCCATAAAAACATTGCCTCAAAAAGAGAACCATGACAATTACAACTACATATGGGCAGGGTACAGCCCGAAGTGGAGATCGGTTTCTGAGGTTTGGGACATGGAATGTAGGGACAATGACAGGGAGATCAGGAGAAGTGGTGGAAGTATTGGTCAGAAGAAGAGTGGACATATGTTGTGTGCAAGAGACGAGATGGAAGGGAAGTGGTGTGAGAATGGTGAAGGGTAGGCAGGGACATAAATACAAGTTTGTGTGGCAAGGGTGCCTGGAGGGCGTGAATGGTGTTGGTGTCCTGTTTTCTGAGGAGATTGTAGACAGTGTGGTGAGTGTGACGAGAGTGAGTGATAGGTTGATGGTGAAAATGATGATTGGAAAGCTCTTGGTGAACGTCATCTCGGGATATGCTCCGCAGGTTGATCGGAGCGATGAAGAGAAGGACAAGTTCTGGTGTGCGATAGAGAAGCTGATGGAAAACGTGAAAGATGAGGAGGAAGTTGTGGTAGGAGGAGACCTAAATGGACATGTGGGAAGGAGTATGGATGGTTTTGAGGGAGTTCATGGGGGTTACAGATATGGTGTGAGAAATGGAGAAGGTGAAAGGATTTTGGAGATTGCTGATGGAGCTGATTTGTTGATTTGTAATACTCAGTTCCAGAAAGAGGATAATAAGCTTGTTACATATACGTCAGGTGGGTCGACGACAACCGTTGACTACCTGATGGTGCGTAGGCGAGATAGGGGGCACCTCCGGGACACAAAGGTGATCCCGGGGGAGGAGGCTGTTTCACAGCACCACTTGGTTGTCTGCGACATAAGGGTGAAAGGTGCGAGGAGAGCTCGGCGGGTGAAGTACCAACCGAGAATGAAGGTGTGGAGGTTGAAAGAGGTGACAGTAAGGGAGGCATTAAAAGAGAGGTTGAGTAGGGTAGAGGATGATGTGGTTGAGCTTGAAAGTGGTTGGATGTCAATGAAAGCTAGTCTGTTGGGAGCCGTTGGTGAGGTATGTGGATGGACAAAAGGACCACCGAGGCACTTGGAAACATGGTGGTGGGATGATGAAGTTGGAAAGAGGATTGACGAGAAGAGGAAGAAGTTCAAGGAGTGGCAGAAGGCGAAGGGTACGGGAGCAGAAACAGCAGGGCATGAAAGTTATAAGGCAGCCAAGAAGGCTGCAAAGAAAGAGGTAGCAAAGGCGCAGGAGGCATGTAGGAAAATGTTCGGAGAATGCTTGGATTCGGAAGAGGGTCAGAGAGCAGTATTCAGGATTGCAAAGCAGATAGCGAAAGAGAGGTGTGATGTGATGGGGGTGAGTTGCTTGAAGGATGAAGTGGGACAAATCGTTGTGGACCCAGATGGAATTAAAGGAAGATGGAAAAGATATATGGAAATGCTGTTGAATACAGAGAATGAATGGGATGGAAACATAGAGAGTAACCCAGTTTTAGGGCCGGCAGAGAAGATAACTGAGAAGGAAGTTGAGGAAGCGATAAAAGCAATGAAGAGTAGAAAAGCGGGAGGGCCGACGGGAGTTGTGGGAGATATGTTGAAGGCAGCAGGAAGTTGGGGTGTGAAGAGAATGACAGAGATCTGTAATCTGGCGGTGAAAGAAGGCCGCATTCCAGTGGATTGGGAACTGAGTACCCTCGTCCCTCTATACAAGGGGAAAGGTGACCCTCTAGAGTGTGGCTCGTACCGAGCGGTAAAGTTATTGAAGCATGGAATGAAGGTATTGGAAAAGGTGTTGGAGAGGAGGATAAGGAAGAAAGTGAAGATCGATGAGATGCAGTTTGGATTTATGCCAGGAAGAGGAACGACAGACGCACTTTTTATTGTGAGGCAGTTGCAGGAGAAGTACATGGAGAAGAGGAAGAAGTTGTTTCTTGGGTTTGTTGATCTGGAGAAAGCATTCGATAGGGTTCCACGCAAAGTATTGACATGGGCAATGAGGAAGTTAGGAGTGGAGGAATGGTTGATCAGAGTAGTGATGGCAATGTACAAAAGAGCGCGCACAGCTGCAAGGACGAAGGACGGGAACAGTGGTGAGTTTGAGGTGAAGGTGGGAGTGCACCAGGGGTCGGTACTAAGTCCACTACTATTTGTAGCTGTGATGGAGGTGCTGGCTCAGAACGTAAAGGAGGGTTTACCGTGGGAGTTGTTGTATGCAGATGATCTGGTGTTGATTGCGGAAAGTATGGATGGACTGAAGGAAAAGATGAACAAGTGGAAGGAATGTATGGAGACAAAAGGTCTGAAAGTGAATATCGGAAAGATGAAGGTGATGGCAAGTGGTAAAGCATGTGGTGAGGTGGAAAGAACTGGGAAGTGGCCCTGTGCTATGTGCAGGAGGGGTGTCGGAGTGAACTCCATTCAATGTGCAATGTGGTCTGAGAGGGTCATTAACCAGTGTGGCAGCTACATTCAAATGTAAGGTGTGCACAGAGGGAGCTGCAGATGGAGGAAATGTTGAGTTGGATCATAGAGACGGTGTGAAGCTGGAAGGTGTGAAAACATTTTGCTACCTCGGAGACATGCTGAATGGAGAAGGTGGATCAGACTCGGCAACGGTTGCTAGAGTGAGATGTGCATGCAAGAAGTTTCGGGAACTGAGTGGCGTGCTGATGAGGAGGGGAGTGTCGTTGAAGCTGAAGGGGAAGGTGTATGCTGCATGTGTGAGAAGTGTTATGATTTATGGGAGCGAGACATGGGTAATGAACGTAGAGCAGCAACGAAGGTTGGAAAGGGTGGAAATGCGAATGGTTCGATGGATGTGCGGAGTATCGTTGAGAGAGAGGAAGACAAATGATGAATTGCGAAAAATGATGGGAATAGAGCCTGTGATTGATGTTGTGAAGAGGAACAGGTTGAGATGGTTTGTTCATGTGTTGAGGAAGGATGAAAGTGACTGGTTGAGAAGAGTGATGGAAATGAATGTAGAAGGAAGTAGAGGACGGGGAAGACCGAGAAAGACTTCGCCAAAGATGGTGGAAGAAGAAATGCGGGCAAGGGGGTTAACAAGGGGAGATGCAGAAAATAGGGCAAGATGGAGAAGATTGTCATGGGGACCGCAAGGCTAACCCCCGCTCTAGCAGAGAAAATGGCCTTAAAATGCATGTTGTTGTTGTTGTTGTTGGTGATCAATAAAACATGTCTCCTAAACTGAGACTCAACGTCGTCTTATTACAGTGTACAAGGATAGTGCACAAGACTGCTTTAGCAGCGCTAAACTTCTGGATTGTTTTCGCAATCTTCAAAATCACTTTTATTAAAATTGAAGTATATACGATGCAACCCGAACAAGCATACACAGGTTCGATGTCCGTGAACCCTGCCCCCCCACCACCCAACCTCCACCTCCGCCCCTCCCCCATCCCTTATCCCACCCCCCCCCTCCCCCATCCCCACCTCCTCAAAATACAGCACCTCTTTCAATCTTAAGCTCTAAGCTGTTAAAATGCCAACTATTTCCGGGATTGAGATGTGCTGTGAGGATCACGCAAGATCAAAGCAAAGCAAACGACTCATTTTCAATAAAATAATATGACACTCGTGGCAAAAGAGTGAGCTAACCTTTTCAAATTGTTTACGGTATTTTTTATTTGTGGGCATTTTTAATGAAACTAATTATGTGCATTAGTGTTCTTAAACTTTTAAAATTTTCCCTTATGAATCCCAAACCTCTGTGAACATATCCCACTTTTTCCCAATTGAAAAATGCCGCAACATTCACGGATTAGACATTCGTGGCATTTTTCAGGAATGTATCCCCCGCTAATGTCGGGGTTCTACTGCACCTGAACACTGTGCTGGGCATCGTGTTCTTTGAACCCTCTAGAGTCCAGATACTTTGGTTTTTGGCGTACAAATACCTCAAGCGAGAATCTGTCCCTCTATCGGCCGTGGTTTTACAAAGCCTACTACAAAGTAATGGCGACAATTTCCCACAGTCGTGCTTTTTAACGCGAATTTTAACGGGTTAATAGCCCAAATGACGAATCGCGAACCAGCCAACACAAATAAAAGGAATTGATCAGATTTAATAAATGGGGGAGGGGAGATTGGAGGAGAGAATCACATATTTACAGCAATTACAGACAGTATTTCAGAATTTATGTACAGTACTATACTATCGTATAACAATTCAATACAATAATAATTCCCCGCACCAACGATAACTCGATCGGCCTAACCGTTCACACAATTACTCGGACAGACTAGGGAATTCACAAGAAAACGAGATGATCGGCAAACCCAGAGGTAAAGCCTGGCAAAGAGTCTGGTGGCAGTTAGGGTCCACGCCCGCAAGGGGCTGATTGATCACACTGTGCCACCTACCGAGGAATGAAAAAAGGACGCAGCTTGTTTGTCGAGACGTGACACAGCAGTCCTCTCCGTAATTTTGGCGCAGCTCGCAGCAACAAAGAGAAAGCAAAACTCCTACAATCCCAAGAAGCAATTCAATCCATGTATACTTTTTTTAATCACCTCTCTCTCACTCTCCGTCGCCCTCTCCAAAGCAGACTGCATTTTACAAAACAGGCCACAGATTGGGTGTTATCCATGATAAGTCCTTCCTTCATAAATGTGTACCTTTTTATCAAGATCAGTGGAGTATTGCTCTGCCCTATGGGTCGGTGCCCCTGCATTGCACTTCTTGCTCCTGTATGTTGCGAATTCCAAAACTCTCAACATCATTCACATCTCCCACAACGGTTAGGCCTGCTGGTCTCATTACACACAGATTGGTGCCCTCTCTGTTTTCCACTACCTGTCGTCTGGTCATGTTCTGCCTGCTTTTTCAGCAATCCACCATTCATTCCCCAGCTGAACATGAATCGAGCATTCGATGTGCTGTGTGCAGGAAGGGTGTCGGAGTTTGTTTGGTGCCTGAAAAGTTCTAAACTCCAAGCTTAATATTCACCTCCACTCCCTTATTCGTCAATTTTCATCCGATTGACCTGAAATTTTAAGAATTTTGCACTGAATTGATTCACCATTCAAAAGATAAAAGCCAATTTTTTTTGGGGTCCAAAGATCAAGGTTGCATAAAATCGTCAATTTTCATGAAGGAATGATTGAGGCTCAACTGGTCACACTCCCAAACTTCAACTCATGGAGAAGCCCCTGCACATGCATCTTAAAGATAGACTTTGCTTCTTCACCTAATGATTTGACATCTGGGCCCAAACTTAATAAATACAAGTGATCCGGATCGTGCTCGCTGGATCTTTCAAGCTCTCTGTGTAGTTCTGCTACCTTTTCAGGGTCATAATTTTTTAGTTGGCTTAATATTTCTCGGATTACTGGGTCAGCTTGCTGAGACCAGTAACTATTGACGTTTTTGGTGGCATAAGCTGGTGTGGGCGATACGTGTACAGGTGTCTGCACCTCAGGAGATTCCGGCCACGATTCGGTTTCGTCCTCTTGTTTTATGGTAATCCCTTGGGTGTCATCGTTGTCTTCGTCTGACGATTGAAGGTTATCATGTGTACTGCAAGCAAAATAGAATGTACAAATGATGACAGTACAGATAAGGGGCAACATAACCTGGTCTCTCAATATACTATTACGTATTTTGAAAATATATAATCGAGTTTAGAGGGAGAATACACACTTTGCTTGATGGTTGTACGCGTCAAGGAACGACATGGCAGCGGCATACTTCCAGGGCGGAAGTTTCTTGGTGGTGTAACGGCTCTTTCTCATCAAGGTTTTGTTGCGGCGTGTGTAAACATCTCGAAGATTTTTCCAAGAACGCCTCACATCTTTTACTAAAGGCAAACAAACGAAAACAAAACAAACTAGAACGGCACTCAGTAGAGAGCATACCTCCACCTGGTTGTCCATATCACTTGATGGTGAAGAATCACTTAAAAATTCGACTAGCTGGATCTGGATCCAGATCTTCACCAAAATCGAATCGATTTTTCCTTGTCACACACAAAACCTGTCCAAAAAGTTTCGTCCAAATCCATACATAACTTTTTGAGATATTATGCTATGTATCGTTATTGGCCCCATCTCCCAATGGTGAAGAATCGCTTAAAAAATTATAGTCTCCGAATCCGGATCTTCACCAAAATATTTATTTGTTCACAAAAAAATAGAGATATTTTGTTCACAAACGTATGGACAAACAAACAGACAGACAGGGGTGAAAACATAACCTCCTTTGGTGGCGGAGGTAAAAATACTAAATGAAAATTGATTTTATGAAGCATTGGAAGACCTTTGAGTATGTGATCTAACAAAAAAAAGAAAAAAAATCAGCTTCTAGCTTTTGATTGGTGAACCAATTCTGTGACCTGCACATCCTTAAAATTTCAGGTCAACTGGAGGAAAATTTACGATTTTATGCAACCTTGACCTTTTTTTTTTTTTTTTTTTTGTATACAAGATCGAGGCTCGTGAAAGAGCGAACATTAATCACACAGAAAGACAAACCGACACATAAAACATATAACATCGGGAGCGGTAGACAAGATGGGGAGAGAGGGGGAAGGACACAAACACAACATTTGAGAGCAGGGACCGAGAGACATGGAGACATCGAGAGATCTGAGAGAGGGCGAGGGCTTTGGGGGGGGGGGGGCATGGGAATGGGGTGGTGGGAGAGGTATAAAACATATGGACACTGCCAGGACTTCCAGGAAAGAAGTTGGAATTTCAAACAAGGTGGATCTGGGGTGAATTAGCGGGGGTAGAAAAGATCAAGGTTTTGGATGGGGGAAGATAAGAGATGGTGATGAACAGCTGTTTTAAAGACCTGGAGGGAGGAGTGGGATTGAAGGGAGTGAGGGAGTTTGTTCCAGAGGCGGGAGAAAAGAGGAATGAAAGAGTGAAGGTGAGCAGAGAGCCGAGATTTCGGCAGTTTAACCATCAGAGGGTTGCTGGCAGATCTTGTGCGACCTGTAGGAATATTTGGGGGACAGAGCACAGAGAGAGCTGGGGGTGCAAGGCCGGAGAGGAGTCGGTAGAAGACAGAAAGACCACCTACCTGCCTGCGGTGAGTGAGTGAAAGGCCCTCAGAGATAGCTTCATCGCGGGAGATTCCAATAATTCTGAAATTATTCTGAAATTCTGAAATTCTGAAATGAAATTATTTTGATCTAAAAAAAAAAACAATCGGCTTCTAGCTTTTGATTGAACCAATTTAGTTACCCAATATGCAAATTCTTTACATTTCAGGTGAATTGGGTGAAAATTGGCAATTTTATGCGATACTGACCTTTGACCTTTTGACCAAATTATTAATTTTCCTTCTCCATAATCTCATAATAAAGCTTTGTTTAAAATTTGATGACAAAACTCAAATGGTAAATTAACACCTTGACGGATCTTGACGGTGACTGCACAGATTTTCGAAGCTGGACACGTTCTCCACGTTTTCAAAGTTGTCATTGTTCACAATTGTATTTTGTCGAAATTGTATTTATCTGTCGGTGTCTGAACCGATAGTGTGTCCCTTGGAAGTTTCTCGATGTTAATCTTTCATAAATTAATAGTTTCTGTTTGTCGCGCGTGTGCGGCCTTGCCTCAGGCTTCCCCGGAGCCCGTCGAAGTTTGTTTCTTCCTTCGCTGCTTTTGCTTGGTTCTTAGATTTTTCCCTTCTCCCCCAAACATCTACTTTTTGTCTAACGTTTTTAACTCCCCCCCCCCCCCCCCAAAAAAAAACAAAAAAACAACATTTATTTCCCATTCTCAACGTGTGAAGTGTCCCATCGTGTGCTTCTGTCCACGTGCGCTGTCTCGCCCCGCCCCCATTATCTCCTTGCCTTCCACCTGTTCCCCTGTTCACGTAACTCGTGGTTGTCTCTCGAGGCTCCCTCTCCCCGTTGGTATTTTTCTGAATATAAAACTGTTCTTCACGGTTCTGTTTAAATATGTTTAAACTTTCCCCTGCAGTGTCTTATTCAGTGGTATATTACAACACGCTGTTTTTCTTCCTATTGAAAAGGCTTTTTTCAATTTCCTCTCCAACTCATTCCATTTCAAAAAAATATTCAATCTCTTATAATTCTAAATCACTACATGCTCTAAATTCACATTCATTCCACCCCTCCTCCATCGTTCTTGAACGGATCACTAACTTGAAAATCACAATAAACCCAAATTGTTATAAATGTTCGTCTTTCATTAATCATCCACTTTCTAAACTCCCCCCATGCCCCTCCCCTCCAAATCTCCCCCCTTGCCCCTCCCCTCCAAATCTCTGCCCTTGCCCCTCCCCTCCTAAACTCCCCCTTTGCCCCTCCCCTCCTAAACTCCCCCCTTGCCCCTCCCATTCAAAACTCCCCCCCAACCCCTCCCCTTCAAATCTCCCCCCCCCCCCCAACCATCCCTCACAAATTCTCCCCCCTCCCACCTCCTCCTCAAATCTGCCTCCTCCCCACTTCGTCTCCCTTCTATCTCATACCTCCACCTCCCCTAACCTTCTACTTTCCTCTGCCCCCCCCCCCCCTCAAACAACCCCTCACTGTGCCTCATCCCATCACCATCAAACCTTTCATCCTCCTCATCCTTCCCTTTCTTGGAACTCTTCTGTAATCTCTGACACACTATCAACTGCTCTCCCTACCTCCCCCTCTCATCCTTCATCTGACCTCACCCCTCCCCTGTCCTGCACCTGATGCTCCCCCTCTCTCCTCATTAACGGTATGGACCTCAAACATCTGGGGCCTTCGCTCAAACCTGAATGATCTCTCCATTCAGGTTGCTTCTGACAATCCAGACAAGATCTGCTCAACAGAAACTTTCCTCCTTCAAGATGTCTCCGATTCCGTCATGTCTCTTCCTGGTTACTCCCTCCTCCGGTATGATAGACCTGAGCCTCGTCCTGGTGGTGGGGTGCCTATCTTTATCAAAAACTCTCTTCCTCACTCTCCTTGCACTGCCCTCTCTCCACCCCACCCCCAGGAGTACCTCTGGCTACGGATTCCGCTCCCACCTTTTGTTCATATGTGTTCTGCACCGTCCTCCAAACAGTGATGAGTCCATTTACATTTCGCTGTCAGACAACATGGACCAACTTCTATCAACTCATCCAAACTCTCTCTTCCTCATATGTAGCGACTTCAACTGTCATCATGCCAGCTGGCTGGGTGTGGGTTCCCGTCTCACCAGCCATGGCACCTCAGCAAAGGACTTCTGCGACTCATTGGGACTGACACAATCTCTCAATTTCCCGACCCGGCTCTCAGTCAATGGAGTATCTTCTCTTCTAGTCTTGGTTATGACAAACTTCCCTGCAAATGTCTGCTGCTCTTCTTCTGCTCAAATCGGTTCTTCTGATCATGTGCTTGTTAAAGTGGACATCTCTCTGGCCATTCTCAGAGAGCCTCCTCAGCGCCGACGAGTCTGGCATTTCACTCAGGCTGACTGGCACGGTCTGCAAGCAGCCATCAATCATCTGGACTGGTCTCCCATCTCGACTGCCTCTGACATCAATTCTTCCTGGCAATTCTTCCAAAGCAAACTGCTCTCTCTCATGCACAGATTTATCCCATCTCGTCTTCAGTTGTCTTACCCTTCCTCCCGTCCATGGTACACTGAATCTTGTGGTGAGGCAGTTGCCCTGAAACAACTTGCCTTTGCCTCTTGGAAGGCAAATCCAACTGAAGACAATCTCAGTTCCTTCCACCAAGCTCGGAACAAGTGTGTGTCTACCCTCAGGAGTGCCACGAAGCACTATCTCCCGACACTCAAGATTGAACTCTCAAACCTGTCTCCTTCCTCCAAATCCTGGTGGTGTCTGGTCAAATCCGTTTCTGGTGTTTGTTCTCCCTCCATCCCCTCCCTTACCTCAAATGGCTACACAGTTGACAACACACGTGACAAAGCCGAATGCCTCAACTCTGTGTTTGCCTCAAAATATTGTGTCCCAAACCCATCTCTCTCTGTTCCCACCTTTCCCAGTCGAACCCAACTGCTCCTGTACTCTGTGTGGAGGTGGAGAAGGTGGAGAAGGTGGAGAAGTGGAGATGATAGGTGGAGAAGTTTGACAAGGTGGAGAAGTTTTTGTCAAACCTCGACTCTGAGTCTGCAACTGGACCAGACGGCATCAGCCCACGGGTCCTAAAATCCGGCTCTGCCGCTTTATCCCACCCTCTCTCTGTTCTTTTCACCCTCTCTTTTGCTCAAGGTCATCTGCCAGCATCTTGGAAATCAGCCAACATCACCACTTCACACAAAAAGGTGCAAAAACAGATCCTTGCAACCACAGACCAATCAGCCTGCTCCCAATTATCAGCATGGTCATGGAATCCATCATTGCTTCGGAAATCAAATCGTTCCTCTTCTCCAATGGCTTGCAACCACAGATTTATCCCATCTCGTCTTCAGTTGTCTTACATTCATCTCTTACAAATGGCTTGATCTCCGATCATCAATTTGGATTCAGACCAGGTCATTTTACTCTGGACATGTTGCTTCTGCTGTCTCAACAATGGATGGAGGTCCTCAATGCCAAACAGGAAATCAGAGCTGTCTCCCTTGACATATCACGTGCCTTCGATACGGTCTGGCACCCAGCTCTGCTCACCAAACTCTCCTCCTGTGGTATCCATGGAAATCTCCACTCATGGCTTGCGTACTTCCTCTCTGGTCGTAGGCAACGTGTGGCCCTGAATGGATTTCTCTCATCTCACCTTCCGGTTCTGGCTGGAGTTCCCCAAGGTAGTGTTCTGGGCCCTGTGCTATTTCTGGTCTTCATCAATGATCCCTCTGACTCTCTGGAAAATCCTCTCTATCTCTTTGCTGATGACTCCACTATCTGCCGCTCCATTCCTCCTCACTCTCTGCAGACCTGGACAAAATCACAGACTGGTCAAACAAGTGGAACAAGGTCAAACAAGTGGATTTCAATCCTGACAAATCTCACACTCTTACTTTGTCTCTCCGAAAAGACCGACTGGAAAACCCTCCCATCTACTTTCTCAACAATCCTCTCCAAGAAGTTCTGTTGCTCAAGAGTTTGGGTCTCACTATCTGCCATGATCTTTCTTGGGAAAACCACATTTCCAAGCTGGCCTCCAAAGCCAGTCGCCTACTGGGCATCCTCCATCGTGCGAAGTCCTTACTTGGCACACCTGAGCTCCTCACCACTGTTACATGCTCCTCCCCAAACCCCGGTCACGGTGTACCTCCGAGCCCCGAAAGGAGTCACGCCAGAAAGATGTGTTATTCTGTGTGTCAATGACCAATGGTGAAACCACACCAATTGTTACCAAAAAACAAGTATTGTATTAAGGTCACACAAGAATAACAGCACAAGAACAATATTAATCAATTGTACAACAAATATTATATCATTCCTATGATGGTACCATCAGTTTCTTACAATATAACTCACTGTGCTCCAAGTGAGCGAAAAGACCATTCCCAAAGTCTCTGTCCCGGCACCAAGCCAAAGTCGATCGACGCTCCGGTGATCGCAAGAAAAATGTCGTATCGAGACCAGAATCCAGTTTGGCTGACAGTCACGCTGCCAAAGAGGTGCAAAGGTGCTCTCAAAAGGCGACTGGGAAATCACACCTTCGGGTATGAACGTTCAACGGCTCCCAAACGGAGAACCACAAATTCCCAATCGAAATCCACATTACACACGCAAACCAGGCTAACGGCTGGGTGCGGTGAAATGGCTGGAGCGAGGTCAAAAGGCTGGAGTGATGCGAAATGGCGGGAGCGAGGCAAAATGGCCGAAGGGACCGTACTGGAGGCGTACCTGCACTCCAACAACGATTCTCTTCAGAATCAACCGCAAAACCTGTCATGCAGGTTTATCTGTCACAGCGATCACAACTCTGTCGCAGGAATCCCTTTCCCAGGAAACCCAAAGTTAGTTCGTGACCCCAGTTCGCCAGCGTCTCCTCGAGACCTCAAAGCAGCTCGGCTTTTCTTCCCGACCTCACTTGCTCCGCTTTTTTCTTGCTCTTCTTCTTCTTCCGGTTCCTCCCAATCCGGTTTCCCGTTTCTTTTAAAACACTAATTTTTTACCTTTTGAAAACAGTTATCTCCATTTCACTTAAACGATAACAATAATAGTACATGGAACCAAAAATGCTTACAGTGGATGAAAACCACAACGACGGAAGTGACGAATCCGTAACACCACATACAAGGCTTTCATCTGCAACTCAATGGAATACTGTTCCCCCCCTCTGGGCCAGTGCTCCTGCCTCACACCTAGCTCGACTTCACGCTGTTGAAACCAAAGCTTTCAGAATCATTGGAATCTCCCGCGATGAAGCTAACTCCGAGGGCCTTTCACTCACTCACCGCAGGCAGGTTGGTGGTCTTTCTGTCTTCTACCGACTCCTCTCCGGCCTTGCTCCCTCAGCTCTCTCTGTGCTCTGTGCCCCTAATATTCCTTCAGGTCGCACAAGATCTGCCAGCAACCCTCTTATGGTTAAACTGCCAAAATATAGGCTCTGCTCACCTTCATTCCTCTTTTCTCCCGCCTCTGGAACAAACTCCCCCTCTCTCTTCAATCCCACTCTTTCCTCCAGGTCTTTAAAACAGCTGTTCACCACCATCTCTTATCTTCCCCCATCCAAAACCTTGATCTTTTCTACCCCTGCTAATTCACTCCAGATACACTTTTTTTTTTGAAATTCCAACTTCTTTCCTGGAAGTCCTTGCAGTGTCCATATGTTTTATACCTCTCCCATCTCCCCCCAAGCCCTCCCCCTCTCAAATTTCTCTCGATGTCCCTGCTCTCAAATGTTGTGTTTGTGTCCTTCCCCCTCTCTCCCCATATTGTCTACCGCTCCCCTTATTTTGTGTTTTATGTGTCTGTTTGACTTTGTGTGATTAATGTTAGCTCTTTCACGAGCCTCGATCTTGTATACAAAAATAAATTAAAATTCTGGTCAATTGGATGAAAATTGATGATTTTCGGTGATGCTGAACTTTGTTTGACCGTTTGACAAAATTATTCATTCGTCCTCTCCATATTCTCATAGTAAAGCTTTGTTGAAAATTTAATGACAAAGCTCAAATGGTAAATTAAAATTTCAGGTCAATTGGATGAAAATTTGATTTTATGTAATGCTGACCTTTGACCTTTTAACAAAACCATGAATTTGCCTTCTCCGTGTTATCTATCTATAATTCCAGTAATCTCTGTTTGTACGTTTGTCTGTGACCGCTGTTTCTCGACAACCACGGGTCCGATATACTTGAAACTTGCCAGGTATATTGCTGGGGACCCGAGGATGTGCCTTTTCAAGGTTTTAAATTAATCGGAGAAGTACTTACCGAGCTATGTCCAAAAAACGCTTCAACCAATCAGAGAGCAGCGAGCTATCACGTGTGCCGAACGTGGCGATCAGACTCTGCCTCGGACGGCACATTTGACAGCGTATTCATTTATTTCACGTTGGAAAACTATGTTGCCGTTAAACTATGTTTTAAAACGAATTCAAACTGCGATTAAATTAAAACGATTCATCGTAACTGCGATTTGCGAACTTCCGGACAGTGAAGACTTCACTTCCGGCAGCCAATCACAGAACACTTTGTTGCGTAGGCGTGGCCGATGTGAGACGAGCGGAGCTGAGCGCGTTACGAGCTGACCGCCATTACGGTACGTAATTCGATTTCTTATGCGCATTATTTCTCCCAATTCAGTCAGAGCGAAGGGCGGAAGCGAAGAGCGTTGTTTTTTTTGTTTACGGGCGTACGGGCGGGGTAGAGCGTACGGGTAGCGTTTTTTTTTTTTTTTGGCAAGGAACGGGCACCCACGTACGGGCAATGCCCTAGTTATAATAAAGCTTTGATGACAAAACTCAAATGGTACAAAGTTGAGGCCCCGGCGCATACACACACACACACACATATACACACATATATATATATATACACACACACACACACACACACACACACACACACACACACACACACACACACACACACACACACACACACACACACACACATCTCGTTTTTTCATTTCTGTTCCTTACAATTGCATCCCTCTCTTTCATTCACACACACACACATATACACACACACACACACACACACACACACACACACACACACACACACACACACACACACACACACACACACACACACACACACACACACACACACACACTTAATCAATTGTACAGTATCGGTTGTTCCTAAACTTAAATAATTTAAAGGATTGTTGTAAATGATGTTAATTTTACAACATCCCATATTCAACTTTATTTAAATTGTAAACCTCAAAACATAGTTCCTCTACCTAAAGCAAGAACCTTAACCCGTAAGCAATTGACTAGTTTCCCGACTGCATGGATCATCAGCTGGGCACCGTTCTTCCTCGAGGTTTCGATCCTTTCAGCCCAGGACCTCTCCAAACGGCGGATCCACAACCTCGATCATGGATACACATCAATTGATGGTAAATCAGTGGATCCACAACCTCAGTTGCGTCCAGGCAGTCAGTCAACCCATCAATGCAACATCACTTATCCCAACTTTACTTGCAATAGGATTTAATGTGTTATCATATATTTATAACTTTCCTTACACACTCTATAATATGATAATATCATTAAATCATTCACATCTTACCCTTAAACACATCAATCGACCAAACAGCATGACCACACCACCTATCTCTCGATCAAACTCTATTTCGAATGTTCAAACTGTCATTTATAACGATTTTTGGCATGCTGCCGTATCCTAGCAACCACTGATTCCTAGCAACATTAATTTGTAGTATATTTAATTATTATATTGTACTGTATTTACATAAAGATCTCATGAATAATATTATATTGTACTGTACTTTTATTATACTGTACTGTAATATAATATTATATTGTACACTTAGAATGTTCAAACTGTCATTTATAACGATTTTTGGCATGCTGCCGTATCCTAGCAACCACTGATTCCTAGCAACATTAATTTGTAGTATATTTAATTATTATATTGTACTGTATTTACATAAAGATCTCATGAATAATATTTTTACTATTCGTATTGTATTTCACGAATTCGATTTGGTGTCGTTTTGTTATTTTAAAGAAAACTTGTTTTAATCGACCGACTGCAGCTCCCTGCGCTAACATACGTCTGACTAGTTGTTGTAATTTATTGACCAGTTCAGAGCTGTGTGTGGTTGCTCTCACAGTCCTAATTATTTAATCCAATCCTAATAACACACACACACACACACACACACACAAACACCACTCTGCTGTGCAGGGACGTTCAAAAAAGAACGATGGAACATCATAAAATGCCATCTGGGGCAAATATCTCATTTGTCTCAGTTATCGTTGTAATTCTTTCACAGGATTCAGGTGGGCGCGAAGAAGAAGAAGCAACATGTTGCTGATGGTTATATCGTTGCTGGAAACACCGCTGTGCTGCTGATGCAGTACCCCCCATTACCAGTAAGTTGGTACTCATTTTGCCAACCACGGAAGGATGACAGGCTGAGTCAACCCACCTGGTGTTAACAGTTAATTAAACGGTCAGACAAGACTCAAACTATTTACTGCATGCGAGTTGGATGGCATTCCAAATGGAAGTTTATAACTTTGGATCCCACCATTTGACAGGGAATAAAAAATAAATGCGACATTCAATTGACGACAATGACTTCCGACTTGACTCCCCCCTCCCCCCTCCCCCTCCTCTCCCCCCTCCCTCCCCCTCCTCTCCCCCCTCCCCTCCTCTCCCCCCTCCCCTCCCCTCTCCCCTCCCCTCCCCTCCTCTCCCCCCTCCCCTCCCCTCCTCTCCCCCCTCCCCTCCCCCCTCCCCTCCTCTCCCCTCCCCTCCCATCCTCTCCCCTCCCCCCTCCCCCCTCCACTCCCCTCCCCTCCCTCCCCCCTCCCCTCCCCTCCCCTCCCCTCCCCCCTCCCCTCCCCTCCCCTCCACTCCCCTCCCCTCCCCCCTCCTCTCCCCCCTCCCCTCCCCTGCTCTCCCCCCTCCCCTCCCCTGCTCTCCCCTGCTCTCCCCTCCCCTCCCCTCCCCTGCTCTCCCCTCCCTCCCCTCCCCTGCTCTCCCCTCCCCTCCCCTCCCCTCCCCTGCTCTCCCCTCCCCTGCTCTCCCCTCCCCTGCTCTCCCTCCCCTGCTCTCCCTCCCCTCCCCTGCTCTCCCCTCCCCTCCCCTGCTCTCCCCTCCCCTCCCCTGCTCTCCCCTCCCCTCCCTGCTCTCCCCCTCCCCTGCTCTCCCCTCCCCTCCCCTGCTCTCCCCCTCCCCTCCCCTCCCCTCCCCTCCCCTCCCCTGCTCTCCCCTCCCCTCCCCTCCCCTGCTCTCCCCTCCCCTCCCCTCCCCTCCCCTGCTCTCCCCTCCCTCCCCTCCCCTCCCCTGCTCTCCCCTCCCCTGCTCTCCCCTCCCCTCCCCTGCTCTCCCCTCCCCTGCTCTCCCCTCCCCTCCCCTGCTCTCCCCTCCCCTCCCCTCCCTGCTCTCCCCTCCCCTCCCCTCCCCTGCTCTCCCCTCCCCTCCCCTCCCCTGCTCTCCCCTCCCATGCTCTCCCCTCCCCTCCCCTGCTCTCCCCTCCCCTCCCCTCCCCTGCTCTCCCCTCCCCTGCTCTCCCCTCCCCTGCTCTCCCCTCCCCTCCCCTCCCCTGCTCTCCCCTCCCCTCCCCTGCCTCTCCCCTCCCCTCCCCTGCTCTCCCCTCCCCTCCCCTGCTCTCCCCTCCCCTCCCCTGCTCTCCCCTCCCCTCCCCTCCCCTCCTCTCCCCCCCTCCCCTCCCCCCCCTCCCCTCCCTGCCCTCCCCCCTCCCCTCCCCTGCCCTCCCTCCCCCCTCCCCTCCCCTGCCCTCCCTCCCCCCTCCCCTCCCCTCCCCTCCCCTGCTCTCCCCTCCCCTCCCCTGCTCTCCCCTCCCCTCCCCTTCTCTCCCCTCCCCTCCCCTTCTCTCCCCTCCCCTCCCCTGCTCTCCCCTCCCCTCCCCTGCTCTCCCCTCCCCTCCCCTGCTCTCCCCTCCCCTCCCCTCCCCTGCTCTCCCCTCCCCTCCCCTGCTCTCCCCTCCCCTCCCCTGCTCTCCCCTCCCCTCCCCTGCTCTCCCCTCCCCTCCCCTGCTCTCCCCTCCCCTCCCCTGCTCTCCCCTGCTCTCCCCTCCCCTGCTCTCCCCTCCCCTCCCCTCCCCTCCCCTGCTCTCCCCTCCCCTCCCCTGCTCTCCCCTCCCCTGCTCTCCCCTCCCCTGCTCTCCCCTCCCCTCCCCTGCTCTCCCCTCCCCTCCCCTGCTCTCCCCTGCTCTCCCCTCCCCTCCCCTGCTCTCCCCTCCCCTCCCCTGCTCTCCCCTGCTCTCCCCTCCCCTCCCCTGCTCTCCCCTCCCCTCCCCTCCCCTCCCCTGCTCTCCCCTCCCCTCCCCTGCTCTCCCCTCCCCTCCCCTGCTCTCCCCTCCCCTCCCCTGCTCTCCCCTCCCCTCCCCTCCCCTGCTCTCCCCTCCCCTCCCCTGCTCTCCCCTGCTCTCCCCTCCCCTGCTCTCCCCTCCCCTCCCCTGCTCTCCCCTCCCCTCCCCTCCCCTCCCCTCCCCTCCCCTGCTCTCCCCTCCCCTCCCCTGCTCTCCCCTCCCCTCCCCTGCTCTCCCCTCCCCTCCCCTCCCCTGCTCTCCCCTCCCCTCCCCTCCCCTCCCCTGCTCTCCCCTCCCCTCCCCTGCTCTCCCCTCCCCTCCCCTGCTCTCCCCTCCCCTCCCCTCCCTGCTCTCCCCTCCCCTCCCCTCCCCTGCTCTCCCTCCCCTCCCCTCCCCTGCTCTCCCCTCCCCTCCCCTGCTCTCCCCTCCCCTGCTCTCCCCTCCCCTCCCCTGCTCTCCCCTCCCCTCCCCTCCCCTGCTCTCCCCTCCCCTCCCCTGCTCTCCCCTCCCCTCCCCTCCTCTGCTCTCCCCTCCCCTCCCCTGCTCTCCCCTCCCCTGCTCTCCCCTCCCCTGCTCTCCCCTCCCCTCCCCTCCCCTGCTCTCCCTCCCTCCCCTCCCCTCCCTGCTCCCCCTCCCCTCCCCTCCCCTGCTCTCCCCTCCCCTCCCCTGCTCTCCCCTCCCCTCCCCTCCCCTCCCCTGCTCTCCCCTCCCCTCCCCTGCTCTCCCCTCCCCTCCCCTGCTCTCCCCTCCCCTCCCCTCCCCTGCTCTCCCCTCCCCTCCCCTCCCCTGCTCTCCCCTCCCCTCCCCTCCCCTGCTCTCCCCTCCCCTCCCCTCCCCTGCTCTCCCCTCCCCTCCCCTGCTCTCCCCTCCCCTCCTCTCCCCTCCCCTCCCCTCCCTTGCTCTCCCCTCCCCTCCCCTGCTCTCCCCTCCCCTCCCCTCCCCCCCTCCCCTCCCCCCTCCCCTCCCCTCCCCTCCCCTCCCCTGCTCTCCCCTCCCCTTCCCCTGCTCTCCCCTCCCCTCCCCTGCTCTCCCCTCCCCTCCCCTGCTCTCCCCTCCCCTGCCCTCCCCTCCCCTGCTCTCCCCTCCCCTGCTCTCCCCCTCCCCTCCCCTGCTCTCCCCTCCCCTCCCCTGCTCTCCCCTCCCCTCCCCTGCTCTCCCTCCCCTCCCCTGCTCTCCCCTCCCCTCCCCTGCTCTCCCCTCCCCTCCCCTGCTCTCCCCTCCCCTCCCCTGCTCTCCCCTCCCCTCCCCTGCTCTCCCCTCCCCTCCCCTGCTCTCCCCTCCCCTCCCCTGCTCTCCCCTCCCCTCCCCTGCTCTCCCCTCCCCTCCCCTGCTCTCCCCTCCCCTCCCCTCCCCTCCCCTGCTCTCCCCTCCCCTCCCCTCCCCTCCCCTCCCCTGCTCTCCCCCCTCCCGGCAATGCCGGGTACTTCTGCTAGTACAGTATAGTTTGATGAAGCCGACTCACCTTCTCAGGGGCTCACATCAAACTTTAGCTTACAAAGTCTCCCGCAAATTTCCAACCAAGGAAAGCGTATGCAGGATCACGTGCTTTCATGCACCTTGCTCATCCTACCTGGAATGTTCAGCTTATTTGAGATGCTCGTCCAAGTGTTTTCTTTCTTCTCCACATTGCGGTAACTTTTGTGTTTTCCATCGAAAAGGATAGGATGAGGTTGCACAGCCCGAATTAACCTCGTCAAATTTCCAGCCATCCACCTTGACCCCTGCGTCACGTCCTGTTCGCGAGCGCGCTCCCGGAACGCCCACGTGACTTGTCGAAAGGCGTTGATTGGTTAATCGGAAATATGTCCGACGTCGTTGATGTACGAGATACAAACCGTGGGAATTTTAATGTCGGTGGAGATCGGTCGCTTCTCTTTCTGTGTCTTCTCTGACGAGGCAGCTGCAGTTGCAAAAAAATACGTCATTAAGCACCACGCAGAGCATGACTCAGCTTTTTAATAAATAAAGACGCGAATGTTAGTAAAAATAAATTAGGGACCATTTTGATTGAATTGTATAATATAAATGTATTGAAGTATTCATGTATGCTATGTCGTCAGGTTCCATAGTGTAGTGGTTATCACGTCTGCTTTACACGCAGAAGGCCCTGGGTTCGAGCCCCAGTGGAACCAATATTTTTTTTTTCTATTCTTCAAAATACAACCACAGGACCCGTTGTTCCATTGGACCAAATTTTCATTGGTTTTCACGGTATTGTGGCATACCTGCCTGCTGTATTGCTTGAGCATTATGCTTTTGGTGATGCTTGGTGATGCTTTTCACCAAGCCCGGATGTGCTTGTGCCAGGGCGGGAGGGATGTGGTCAGGTGGTCAGGAGAACTTTTTTAGGGTGACATAGTCACAATTTCGGTCTTCGAGGCCGGCCGATAGTTCCTGTGTGATTCCTGTGTGATTTTGTGACACCGTACATACCTCCTTCCTGTGTGATGTGATTCCTGAGTTCCTGTGTGATTGCAAGTTCAATTGTTCAATTGTTCAATTGTTCAATTGTTCAATTCAATTGAATTGTTCAAAGTTCAATTGCAAGTTTGTGATTGCAAAGTGTGACAGCAAGTGTGGCGTTCGTTATTATTATTGCAAAATGATACTAATATTATTATTGTTGTTAATATTATTAGTATTAATTCATATATGCTTTGGGTTATAATGTTATCGTTATTATTGTTATTTATTTTTTATGTTACATTGTGGCGGACACGATGGCTCGCTGGCGCGGTGACATCATTCCGCGCACCAAGAGGGTGTTGGCCACGCCCGAGGGGTAGGCGTGGCCTCGGGATATACACGGGGCGCGCAGCCCTGAGCACTTCAGTGCTATAGTTGAGCTTTGGAATAAAGACTCTTTTTGGTTACCCGCGTTGTTGCTTATCTTCTTGGCAAACAAGTCGTGCGCATAGCACCGCACTTCACTGGTGACCTCGACGCTGGTTCAGCCGCCGCTGACCAACAGAACGTGCCATGTCAAACAACGCGGTCGCGGTGAAGCTCCCTGAGTTTTGGGAAGCTCAGGCCGAGGTATGGTTCATGCAGGCCGAGGCACAGTTCCAACTTCGAGGCGTAACGGCGGATGAGACGCGTTATTACCACGTCATCGCCGCCCTCGGGCCCGGCACAGCCGCCCGAGTCGTGTCCGTCCTGCAGAACCCACCGGCCGACCACAGGTACGAGGCGCTCAAGCGTCTCCTCATCGACACGTTCGGCCTCACGGAGTGCGAACGGGCCGACCGCCTCCTGGACCTTCCGAACTCGGCGACACACGACCATCGGTCTGGATGGACTACATGCTGTCGCTGCTGGGTGACAAAGCCCCGGATTTTTTATTCCGGGCGCTCTTTCTACGCCAGCTACCGGCACAGGTACGCCTCGTGTTGGCCGGTTCCAAAATAAAGGAACCCCGCGCTCTGGCCGTCCAGGCCGACAAGTTTTTCGCGGCTTGTGACACGCGGGCGAGAGTCGGTGCGGCCGTCGCGGATCCCGAGGCTGATGCTGCTGCACACCTCGTGGATCCCGAGGCTGATGCCGATGCACACCTCGTGGCCGCCGCCACGCCCCGCCCACCACCACCGCGAAAGCCGCGGCCTCCGCCTCTGCCGCAAACCTGGTGCCGTTTCCACGCCAGGTTTGGCCACAAGGCTAGGAGTTGTTGCCCGCCGTGCTCGTTTGGCAAGTCGGGAAACGCCCGGGCCGGCGCTCGGTAGCGGCTTTGAGCGTCGGCCTTTCCGGCAGCCTCCTTTTTGTCACGGACACCTTGTCCGGGCGTCGCTTCCTCTGCGACACAGAGGCTTCCTCTGTTGGCTTGGGATTCACTCAATACCTGAGAATACACAAACAACACATCCATTATATTTTGCTGGTTTGATAGATGCATTTATATTTAAATATATAGATATAGTCCTTGTGCCCACCATCGAATTTTGAAGTTTGTTCACCAAAAAAGAGGGCAGGTCGCCACTATATTTTTCAGTTAGAATTATATATTGCCTGTATGAAAAAATGTGATTCCTCTCCGGCCTTGCACCCCCAGCTCTCTCTGTGCTCTGTCCCCCAAATATTCCTACAGGTCGCACAAGATCTGCCAGCAACCCTCTGATGGTTAAACTGCCGAAATCTCGGCTCTCTGCTCACCTTCACTCTTTCATTCCTCTTTTCTCCCGCCTCTGGAACAAACTCCCTCACTCCCTTCAATCCCACTCCTCCCTCCAGGTCTTTAAAACAGCTGTTCACCACCATCTCTTATCTTCCCCCATCCAAAACCTTGATCTTTTCTACCCCCGCTAATTCACCCCAGATCCACCTTGTTTGAAATTCCAACTTCTTTCCTGGAAGTCCTGGCAGTGTCCATATGTTTTATACCTCTCCCACCGCCCCCTTCCCATGCCCCCCCCCCCCCCCAAAGCCCTCGCCCTCTCTCAGATCTCTCGATGTCTCCATGTCTCTCGGTCCCTGCTCTCAAATGTTGTGTTTGTGTCCTTCCCCCTCTCTCCCCATCTTGTCTACCGCTCCCGATGTTATATGTTTTATGTGTCGGTTTGTCTTTCTGTGTGATTAATGTTCGTTCTTTCACGAGCCTCGATCTTGTATACAAAAAAAAAAAAAAAAAAAAAAAATTCGGTAGCTAAACCCATTTTGGTGGCCATTTTCCAAAATGGCCGCCAATTTCATATTTCATCAATTTTCATATTTCATATCTCATAAATTTGGCCGTAACTTTTAATCGGCTGGTCTGAGGCACATGCTCCGCGACATAAGATATGTTCAGTATGTCATTTGGCATATTTTAAAGTAAACTAAAAGGAAATTGGTTAACTAGCTGTCGAGATAATTGATAAAATATGTCACAAATGTGCAATTTCAACGCAAAAATGCCCAACAAAACCTGATATCATTGCAATATATATTACATTTTTTCATATACAAGCAACATGTAAGACTAGCTGAAAAATATAGTGGCGACGTGCCCTCGTTTTTGGTGAACAAACTTCAAAATTCGATGGTGGGCACAAGGACTATATCTATATATTTAAATATAAATGCATCTATCAAACCAGCAAAATATAATAGATGTGTTGTTTGTGTATTCTCAGGTATTGAGTGAATCCCAAGCCAACAAGACAAACCATGGCTGAAGCAGAATTGAAAGCGAAAAAAAGGAAATTGTCTCTCCAAACATGCATTATATGCACGAAAGCGTCACCACTGCATGAACTATCATCACCACAAGATGAACAATCATGGGTCGTATTGCAGGCAGCCGCAAGGGTAAGGCAATTTGAACCAATTATTAATTTGAAACATGATTCAACTGGTATACTCACACTGCATTACCATAGACAATGCAGAGCACAGTTCACCCACAAAAAATCATTGGCCAGTTTGTCAAAACAGGAAACATCCACAAAAGAAGACAATACCTCAAACCCAAGAGAATCATCACGACAAGTGCGCATCACACATACGAGAGTCTATGACAAAATATGCATTTTTGTCAGAAGACAACAAAGTATATGAGACGTTCAAAGAGTCGTGAACCTTTGAAACAAGCTGTGGAACTTAGAGCAGACAAAACACTTCGCGAACTTGCAACCCAACGCCTAGATGAACGAATTCTTTCGATAACTTCACAGGGCATCGTAGCGGCTGAAGCCCAATTCCACAGGACCTGTTACAGGGCATATACACGTCCACAGGCACAAAAACCTGCCCCAGAAGAGAACCCTTACCAAGAAATAGAGAAAGCCGCCCTTACGTCGCTATTTGCTCATATTCGGGATGATTTGTTTTCCAACCCACGCATTGTTCCTTTCACTGAACTTACTGTGCATGTAGTATCGGTCATAAAAGCACGGGGAATAGGAGAGGTCACAGATGCGACAAGGAACCACCTACGTATAACTCTTGAGACTGAATTTGGAGAGTCCTTACATTTCTTCACAGTAGGTCGCCGAGTGTATGTTAGACCAGACAATTTGACGGCTGAATCAGTCATGATTGACTACATACAATTGAAAAACAAACTGGACGCATACGATGAACAGCAAACATACAAATCTTTACTCAAACACGTTGCCTTGTACCTGCGTGAACAAATCAAACAAGACAAACAAGAGCAACCCTGGCCCCCACGGCCCGCACCCTGAAGAACTGAACACTGCATATTATTCGTCACCTGATTGTTTAGTACAGTTCTTGAATGTGTTATTCAGTGGTAAGCATAATCCTTCAACCCGTATCTGCAGACTTACTTGGTCTCTTGCCCAAGGCATTGTCAGTGCCGTGACCCTTGGAGAAGTTTTGACCCCAAAGCACATTCTCCTTCCGTGGGTTATCAAAACGCTCACGGGTAATGTTGAACTAATCAAAACAATGAACAGACTAGGCCATGGGTGTTCATATACTCGTTTAGAGGAGGTAGATACAGCACTATGTATGGAAAAAGTCGAATCTGCTGAGGGAGGTGGAGTGCCTCTTCCCAGCAGCATACATCCCTCTGTCCCGACTGTACTTGCCTTCGATAATATCGATAGACTAGATGAAGTCCTCAGCGGAGAAGGAACTTCCCATCGGGTCAATGGTATCATTGTCCAACCAATGTCCTCGTCCTGTGCCCCACCAACACCAGCCACATCTGTCAAAAAGAAGGACAAGAAATGCACAATACAAACATTGGAAGTACCCCTCCCAATCTACGTGCTTGGGAAAAGAAATGGACCTCCACCAATCGTACCATCTGACCTCCGTCCAACTCTTGCAACAGCAATGCTAAGTGCACGTCAACGGAACGCACTGTGGATAATGGTGCGTGTGTGTAATACGGGTGAACAACAAGCTAGTTCGTGGACTGGTTTCAATATCCTTACCAGAGATCACATGGACGTGATGACGGATACGGTCGGCTACCTTCCAACAATAAATGCCCCAGCAACAGAAGCATCAACCGTGCAGGAAGTTTTGCAGCAATCCATCTCTATCAAGTCATCCTTACATCTTGAAAAAATCGCAGTGGTCTTTGATCAGGCATTGTTTGCGAAAGCAACCGAAATTGCATGGAGGTATCCAGAGAGGTTTGAAAGTATCGTGCTGATGATGGGGAACTTCCATACCATTTGTAACTTGATGTCTACAGTCGACAAGATGTTTGGAGAAGCTGGGCTTCGTGACCTGGCGGTTGAGTCAGGAGTCATTGCTGAAGGATCCATCGCTAAAGTCCTTGAGGGAAAACAGTACAACCGAGCTGTCCATCTCCACAAATTGACATATGAAGCTTTGATGAGGTTAGCGTGGGTCGGATTTGAAGATTGGCTCGAACGCAATCACGCTGAATATCTCCCGATGCTGAATGATACTATTTGCTTGGTGTATGAACTTCGTGAGAATATCAGTCATGCGACACATGTTGCTGCTTTGACAAGCGAATCATGCAGAAAGATTCTCGACCTGTTTGAAACTTACCTAGATGTGTTGCGACACGACAGAGGTCCACTAGCAGCATTTTGGATGACCTACATAGAGATGATCGAAATTCTTCTTGGATTACTCCGCGCTGACAGAGAGGGTGACTGGTGGCTCCATTTATCATGCATACGAGACATGCTTCCTTGGTGCTTCACCATGGATAAAACCAATTACTCGCGATATCTGCCTGTATATTATGCTCAAATGTCCAGGTTACACAAAACATGTCCACAGTTGCATGCTCACTTCCAGAACGGTGGATTTTCCGTGCAGTTGAGGAATACCAATCCATTCGCCAAGATTGCTGTGGATCAGACAACTGAGGAAACGGTAAATAAAGATACCCAGACTGCGGGCGACACACGTGGATTCAGCCTAAAACCAGGTACTGTTGCACGTTACTATCTCACGGCAGAGCATAGAGCATCAGCGCTGAGGGAACTCCGGTATCAGATTTCGTCGCAAAGTCCTGGGAAAGTCAGTCATGCAGACCTTGGGAAGGCACGAATAAAGAGAGACGAGTCTGATGTTGCTAGTTTGGTTGATCTCATGGATAACAACTGGACGAATCCCTTTAGCAGAGATCCATCAGATCGTAGTATCTGAGCGCGCTAATCGTAGTATATCTACTGGGGCAGTTGCTACACCTGAGGTTTCCAGTAGCCTGCTGACGGCACGCAAACAGGGAGAAGAAGCTTACACAGTATTCCAGGAGCAACGGCTTCAAAAGGGAGAGGGCTTCCATGACACGATCAAGAAGCTCAAGTTGAAAACATTCAGTGACATGAAAAATAAAACTGCTAAAGGTCCAACTAAAGAAACAGTCTTGAAAGCTGACCGACGGTTGTTCGCGAACATGGTTCTCATTGCCCAAAACCGAAAACTGGAGATGCGTGATGTCCTATGTCATCCTCTTGGCCCATTACCCTGGGCGCTAGCAAACATGGATGGCACTATGAAAAAGAAGAATAAAGCTGTTTTGTCGAAACACCTAGAGACCAAAGTATCACCAGTGGAGGAAGTCCCTCACCCATCTGCTACCCTCATCGATGCAATGGGACTCATCCAGAAACTTCATGGTGAGAATCGCACATTCAATGAACTCTCTGATCATGTATTTGCACAAATGATCCATGCCAGCGAGGGAAGTGAGAGGATTGATGTGGTATTCGATATCTACCAAGATCAATCAATCAAAGCCGCTGAGCGCGCTAATCGTGGTTCAGAAGATGGGGTTGCCTTCATCAAGATAATGCCAGGCCACAAGATGCAAAATTGGAGGCGGCTGTTGTCATGTACCGAGAGCAAAAACCAGCTCACTTCTTTCCTAGCTGAAAACTGGAAAGACCAACAGAAGAGAGAGAAGCTTGGAAACCGAGTTATGTTTGTGACATGTGGTGATCTCTGCCTGAAGCTTACCCACGACAGTTGGCAAGAAGTTGAAGATCTCAACTCAAGCCAAGAAGAGGCTGATACACGCCTATTGCTGCATGCCAAACATGCCGCAGACAGCTATTCATCCCTGATCTGTGTCACCGAAGACACTGATGTCTTCATCATTTGCCTCGCACTGAGTCGAGATATAAACAGCAAACTCTTCATAAGATGTGGAAACAAATCATCAGTCAGGCTTGTCGACATCACCAAACTGGCTGCAGCACTAGGACGAGATGTTTGTACTGCCTTATTGGGACTTCATCCATGGACTGGATGTGATACTGTCAGCTCACTTACTGGGCAAGGAAAGTTGAAAGCGTTGAAAATTCTCCCACGCGATGAGAAGTTCAGAGAAGCCTTTGAAGCCAGAGAAGCCAGAGAAGCCAGAGAGAAGAGAGAGAGAAGCCAGAGAGAAGAGAAGCCAGAGAACTTGGCAACAGCTGGGACATCTCAAACGAGTTATTCAATGTCATTCAAGATTTCACATGCCAACTTTACTGCCGCAACACTAAAATAAGTGAAGTAAACGAGCTACGATACCAAATATTCCGTAGCAGAAGCGGGGAAATCGGGTCCGGACAGCTTCCCCCATGTGAGGACACACTTCGACAACACACACTTCGAGCAAACTACCAGGCTGCTATCTGGAGATGTAGTTTGATTAACTCCCCAGACATTCCCAATCCTATCGCAGGTCATGGATGGACATCAAGTGGAAACGGCATTCCAGTTATAAAGTGGATGACAGGTTCCCCAGCTCCAGAGGTCGTGATAAGTCTCCTGTCTTGCAAGTGTGCTCGATCTTGCCGGCCATCTGACTGCACATGTATTATCAATGCACTCAAATGTACAGAAGCCTGCAAGCTGTTGACATGCTCCAACATGGTGAATGACGAAGAAGAATTTCTACAGGTTGAAAACGTTTCGTCGGATAGCGATGATGACTGAACACACATTGTTTACATATAAAGTCTGCAAGAACATCAGAGGCCTACACATATTCATCAATCAAAGGCGTGCCTTCTAGATGGATCTACGTGGGAGATGCAGGTGGACTTGCACCAGAAGCTAGCCTTTCCAGATATTATGCATACAACCCTTCGGCCAGATGTTGTTATCTGGTCAACTCAGCGAAAGATCATCATCGTGATAGTTAGCAGTCCCATGGGAAGAAGGCTGCGAGGAGGCCTATGAGAGGAACAGTGCCAAGTACGCCGAGCTGATGGAGATATGTCAACAGAGGGGCTGGAAGACATGACTATTCCCTGTGGAGGTGGACTGTCACGGATTCCCGGCGCAGTCATTTTAGAGGATGTGCCAAATGCTAGGTATTCAAGGAAAGCAGAGGAGGACAGTTATACGCAGACTAGGAGAGCAAGCAGGGAGGGTGTCATGCTGGTTATGGTATCGTCGCGAAGATCCCCATTGGAAGCCGCATAAAGACAAATGGGTCAAAACGTCTAGTGACAGTTGACAACCATCTGATGATGTCAGCGGTGAAACAACAAGGGTAGTACGACGAGAAACCGGGGGCATACAACTCACAGAAGTCAGACGATACAAGCCTGACCAGAGTACGAACAGACATCATCATCGGTAAGTGGATTATTATATTAAAGCGCGGCGTTACGCGTGCTGCTTGCGAGCAAGGAGGAAGCGGACAAGCGGTAACTTATAAGCGTCTTTATTTCAGGAGCTCACTGTAACACTAAGCTGCTCAGGGCTGCGCGCCCCGTGTATATCGTGAGGCCACGCCTCTCTCCCTGGCGTGGCCCATCCCCACTTGGTGTGCGGGGTGATGTCAACACGTCAGTGCTTTCGTGTCCGCCACACGCGCCCCCCCGGAATCCCCGCGCACCTGAAGGGTCAGTTTGCGGGGCAAACGGATGACCCGGCCGAAGCGCCCCCTGGCGACTGGCGGCGTCTGGGATGCAGGGATGCCATCTGGGATGCCTCCGGCTGCAGGACCGGGGGGCGGCGGGGCGGCGGGGCTGGGCGGTGCCGGGGGTCCGCCCGCAGGGGGGTGGCCCCGACGCGGGGGTCGGGCCACTGGCGGTGGATGGTCCACGTCGAGGTGGGCCGGCTTGAGGCGGTCTACAGAAACGCGGTCAGGACTCCAGCACGGTCAGGTCAGGACTCCAGCACGGTCAGGCCTCCAGCAGGTCAGGTCAGGACTCCAGAAACGCCGATGTCCAGGGTGAAGTGCTTCGCCCCGGTCTCCAGCACGTGGAAAGGCCCGTCGTATGGGGGCCGCAGTGGTGTCCGGTGGGCATCGTGGCGGATGAAGACGTACTCCGCTGTGCGAAGCTCCGGGGCGACGTGCGTCGGTGGGTGCCCGTGGCATGCCGTTGGCACCGGGGCGAACCTCTGGGCGGTCTCTTGCAGAGCGGAGCGCTGCTGTGCCGCGGATCATGGTGCCGTGGAGTCAGGGAGGAACTCGCCCGGCACCCGCAGCGGTTGCCCGAAGACCAACTCCGCTGCGGATGCGCGCAGGTCCTCCTTGGGCGCTGTCCGGAGGCCCAGCAGGACCCAGGGGAGCCTGTCGACCCAGCTGCCGTCGCGGAGGGTGGCCCGGAGCGCGGCCTTCAATGAGCGGTGAAATCGCTCACACAGGCCGTTAGCCTGGGGGTGGTAGGCCGTGGTTCGGTGCAGCCGGACCCCGAGCCCCTGTGCGACCACCCCCCAGAGCTCCGAGGTGAACTGGGGGCCGCGGTCGGACGAGATGTCTGAGGGGGCGCCGAACCGGGTGACCCAGGTGGCGATGAAAGCCTGCGCGACATCGGCCGCCGTCGTCGACGCCAAGGGCACGGCCTACGGCCACCGGGTGGTGCGGTCCACCATGGTGAGGACGTGGGTGAAACCCCGCGAGGGGGGCAGAGGTCCCACCAGGTCCACGTGGACGTGGTCAAACCGGCGTTCCGGCACCGTGAACGGGGCCAACGGGGCCTGGGTGTGCCGGTGCACCTTGGCGCGCTGGCACGCGAGGTACGTCCTGGCCCAGCCGCGGACGGCCTTCCGGAGGCCATGCCAGACAAACTTGTCGGCGATCAACCTTTGGGAGGCCCTCGCGCCCGGGTGGGACAGGCCGTGGATGGCGTCAAACACCTGGCGCTGCCAGCCCGCGGGCACGATGGGGCGAGGACGCCCGAGGGAGACGTCGCACAAGAGGGCCGCGCCTGCGCCGTTGAACGGCACCTCGGTGACGCGGAGGCCCGTGACGGCGGTCCGCAAGGCCTGGACGTCGGGGTCAGCGGCCTGGTCCGCTGCCATCCGGGCATAGTCGATGCCGAGGTGGACTGCGTGGGCGACGGCCCGGGAAAGGCAATCCGCCACCGGGTTGTCCTTCCCCGCGACGTGCCGGATGTCCGTCGTGTACTCGGACACGGCCGAGAGGTGACGCTGCTGCCGGGCCGACCACGGCTCGGTGACCTTGCCCATCGCGAAGATCAGCGGCTTGTGGTCGACGAAGGCCGTGAACGCACGGCCCTCGAGCAGATGGCGGAAGTGCCTGACCGCCAAGTGAAGCCTGAGCAACTCGTGGTCGAAGGTACTGTAACGGCTTTCGGGTGGGCGAAGCTGCCGGCTAAAGAATGCCAGCGGTTGCCAAGCTCCATTGTTGCCAAACCCATTGCTCGTGCACCGCACCCACCGCGTAGTCCGAGGCGTCGGTGGTGAGGGAGATCGGTGCATCGGGTGCCGGGTGCGCGAGCATGGTGGCGTTAGCCAAGGCGAGCTTCGTGCCCGTGAACGCCGTGTCCATCTGCTCGGTCCAGGTAACGTCGCCTTTGCCCGGCTTACCTCGGAGAGCTTCGTGCAGGGGGTGCAGGAGCTGGGCGATACGGGGCAGGAACCAATGGTAAAAGTTCACCATGCCCAGGAACTCCTGCAGCCCTTTGATCGTGCGGGGGCGCGGAAACCCCTTCACCGCCTCCACCTTGGCCGGCAGGGGGACGGCTCCGTGCCTGGTGACACGGTGCCCCAGAAAATCGATTATGGCGGCGCCAAACCGGCACTTTGTGGGGTTCACAATCAGGCCATGCTGGCCCAGGCGTTCGAAGAGCGTGCGGAGGTGGCGTAGGTGCTCTTCACGGGACGCGCTGGCGACAAGGATATCGTCCAGGTAGACGTAGACAAAATCCAAGTCACGCAGGATGCTGTCCATCAGTCGCTGGAACGCCTGAGCTGCATTCTTCAGACCGAAGGGCATCCGCAGGAACTCGAAGAGCCCGAATGGCGTGATGACCGCCGTCTTCGGGACGTCCTCCGGCCTGACGGGGACCTGATGGTAGCCGCGTATGAGGTCCACCTTCGAGAAGAAGGGTCCTGAATGTGGGGGACGGGGTAGCGGTCGGGAGTCGTGGCGTCATTGAGACGGCGATAGTCCCCGCACGGTCGCCATCCCCCGCCGGGCTTCGGCACGATGTGCAGCGGCGACGCCCAAGCGCTCTCTGAGCGCCGAACGATGCCGAGTCGCTCCAGGGTAGCGAACCCCGCTTTTGCCACCGCCAGCTTCGTCGGCTCGAGGCGGCGTGCCCGGGCGTAGACCGGTGGCCCGACGGTGGGGATGTGATGGGCCACCCCGTGCTTGACGGCCCCCACCGAGAAGGTGGGCCGCGTGAGGGCCGGGAAGCCGGCGAGGAGGCGGGTGAATGTGTCTGCTGCCGGAAGCGTACAGACCAACGTGGCCGGAACCGAACCGTTCGGCAAGCCGCTTGGCAAGCCGCTCGTTGAGCTGCTCGACGAGCTGGGCAGCGCACAAGCGAGCAAGCTGAACGTCTCGGCCTGGACAAGACGTCTGCGCTTTACGTCGACCAGGAGCCCATTAGCACACAGGAAGTCCGCGCCAAGCAGTGCCATGGGCACGTCGGCGGTGACGAACGTCCATCGGAAAACCTGCCCTCCGAACCGCAGAGAGAGGCAGCTTTTTCCATACGTACGGATGGGCGTACTGTTCGCGGCAAGCAGCGCGGGGCCCCTGCCCGCGGCGTGCTTGTCTGACATACCAGCGGGAACGACACTCACCTGCGCTTACCTGCGCGCACAGGTAACGGCGCCCGGACTGACGTACCTGCGCGCACACTGACATACCTGCGTACTGACATACCTGACGTACCTCTGACGTACCTGCGCGCACAGGTAACGGCGCCCGGATAAGGTGTCCGTTATGAACAGCAGGCTGCTCGAACGGCCGGCGCTCATCGCCACTATTGAGCGCCGGCTCGGGCGTTTCCCGACCTGTTGAAGGAGCATGGCGGATGACACTGCCGAGCCTCGTGGCCGAACTTGGCTTGGAACCAGCACCAGGTGGTGGAGCTGGAGGAGCGCGGCTGGCTCCGCCAGGCCGGTGGAGTTGGCGGGTTTCCCCACGGTGGCGGTTTTCACCGCGGCGGTGGGCGGGGCGTGGCGGCGGTCACGAGGTGCATATCAGCATGCTGCGTATGCTGTGTAAGCTGATGCTGTGGATCAGCATCATCAGCAGCATCAGCCTCGAGGTCCGTGACGGCCGCAAAGTACCTGTCCACCTCGGCTGCCAATGCTCGGGGTTCCGTTAGCGCGGTCCCGGCCAACGCGAGGCGAACCTGCGCTGGAAGTTGGCAACGGAAAAGCGCCCGGAATAGAGAAGGAGCGGCTTCGTCGCCCAACAGTGACAGCATATGGTCCATTCGGACTGACGGGCGCGTGTCGCCGAGCTCGGGGAGATCCAGGAGGCGGTCGGCCCGTGCGTCGTCCGTGAGGCCGAACATGGCTAGGAGTAGCCGCTTGAGTGCCTCGTACTTGTGGCCGTGCGGTGGGTGGCGAAGGACGGACACAACTCGAGCGGCCGTGCCGGGCCCGAGGGAGGCGACGACGTGGCATTAGCGCGTGTTGTCGCCGGTGAGGCACCGAAGCTGAAATTGGGCTTCGGCTTGGACGAACCAGACTTCGGCCTGGGCCTCCCAAAATTCGGGAAGTTTGATGAAGTTGGCCATGGCAATGGCGTCGTGTGTGGAAGGATCGCTCCGGCAGATCCAACGTCGAGGGTCACCAGTAAAGCGCGGCGTTACGCGCGCTGCTTGCGAGCAAGGAGGAAGCGGACAAGCGGTAACTTATAAGCGTCTTTATTTCAGGAGCTCACTGTAACACTAAGCTGCTCAGGGCTGCGCGCCCCGTGTATATCGTGAGGCCACGCCTCTCTCCCTGGCGTGGCCCATCCCCACTTGGTGTGCGGGGTGATGTCACCACGTCAGTGCTTTCGTGTCCGCCACAATATCATGTATATGAAATGACTGCAATCAAACGTCTATCATTCTTCACCTGAAGTAACATAAAATGGCTCTACGTTAACATTTCTGTTTGCAAATGTCCCTATATATAACACACAACTTATAGATTTTATTCTTCATTCCGTTTTTACGGATTTGAAGAATGTTTTTTGGGTGTAAATTACCCTCAAAATGCACTGGCACAGGGAAACTCTCCACAAGCGCACAGCCTACTAATTAAATAATTAATGACAGCCAGCAATGAAAAATATTCAACCTTCCCCAAGCTGGGCAAGTTGAGCATTTTTGCGTGAAAATTACACATTTTTTACATATTTTCCCAATTATCTCGACAGGTAGTGAACAAATTTCCTTTTAGTTTACTTTGAAATATGCCAAATGACATTCTGAACATATCTTATGTAGGGTGCATGTGCCTCAGACCAGCCGATTAAAAGTTACGGCCAAATTTATGAGATATGAAAATTGATGAAATATGAAAATGGCGGCCATTTTGGAAAATGGCCGCCAAAATGGGTTTAGCTACCGAATTCAAATGTCCATCACATTTTTTTATACAGGCAATATGTAAGGCTAACTGAAAAATATAGTGGCGATTTGCCCTCTTTTTTGGTAGTCAGATTTTATCTGGCTCATGGACTTATTCAAATCGTATAACCACACTGTGGATGTAGTGGGTTTTTTGCTCATTTTAATCGCGTCCAACATCCAACAATGTTAAAGTAATAAAGATTAAAAGTAGAACGGCAATAGGTTGATCGCATACCTCCACCTGGTGAACAGTTTACGTTTTGTTTTCCACTTATAGGCCTGATCTGGATTCAGCCTGAACCAAAATCTCATCGGCTTGTTATTGTCACCTAACCAACTCATTCACTTAGTTTAGTCATGACTCGTCCATAACTTTTTTAAATATCATATTGTATATCGCTTTTCACCCGATCTCTCAATGGTGAAGAATTACTTAAAAATTAAATAACTCTTGTAGCCGAATCCATACTCATATCTTCACCAAAATCGAAATGATTAATCCTTGTCACACACACAATATCTCCACCAAGTTTCGTCCAAATCCATCTACATTTTTTTGAGATATCCTGCTATGTATAGTTTTTGGCCCTTTCTCCCAATGGTGAAGAATCACTTAAAAAATTAAATAACTCTCATATCCGAATCCATATTCAGATCTTTACCAAAATCGAATCTATGTGTCCTTGTCACACACACAACCTCTCCACCAAGTTTCGTCCAAATCGGTCCACAACTTTTTGAGATATCCTGCTATGTATAGTTTTTGGCCCTTTCTCCCAATGGTGAAGAATCACTTAAAAAATTAAATAATTCTCATATCGGAATCCATATTCAGATCTTTACCAAAATCGAAGCTCGTTGTCTTTGCCACACACACAACCTCTCCACCAAGTTTTGTCCAAACCGTCCACAACTTTGAGATATCCTACTGTGGCGGGCACAAGGGTCAATAATTCCGCGTACCAGTGGGTGGCGTGAGCGTCCAGGTGGGGAACTGAAATACATGCCCCGCCTTTCGGCCGATCGGCCACGCCCGGGGGCAAGGCGTGGCCTCGGGACATATATGCGGGCTCTAAGGTCGAGCCCGCCCAGTGCTGATATGCGAGCTTGTAATCAAGACTCTTGTTTGTATCCACGCGTTGTGGCCTACCTCTCTGGCAATCAAGTCGTGTGTGCACAGCACCACACTGGTGACCCCGATTGGTTCAGCCGTTGCTGACCCCCGAACGCGCCATGGCTACCAACGCCGTCGCAATCAAACTCCCGGGGTTTTGGGAAGCGCAAGCCGACGTTTGGTTTGTGCAGACCGAAGCTCAATTCCAACTCCAGGTCATCACGGCAGACGAGACCAGGTACTACCACGTCATCGCCGCCCTCGGGCCCGGCACAGCCGCCCGAGTCGTGTCCGTCCTGCAGAACCCACCGGCCGACCACAGGTACGAGGCGCTCAAGCGTCTCCTCATCGCCACGTTCGGCCTCACGGAGTGCGAACGGGCCGACCGCCTCCTGGACCTTCCCGAACTCGGCGACACACGACCATCGGTCTGGATGGACTACATGCTGTCGCTGCTGGGTGACAAAGCCCCGGATTTTTTATTCCGGACGCTCTTTCTACGCCAGCTACCGGCACAGGTACGCCTCGTGTTGGCCGGTTCCAAAATAAAGGAACCCCGCGCTCTGGCCGTCCAGGCCGACAAGTTTTTCGCGGCTTGTGACACGCGGGCGAGAGTCGGTGCGGCCGTCGCGGATCCCGAGGCTGATGCTGCTGCACACCTCGTGGATCCCGAGGCTGATGCCGATGCACACCTCGTGGCCGCCGCCACGCCCCGCCCACCACCACCGCGAAAGCCGCGGCCTCCGCCTCTGCCGCAAACCTGGTGCCGTTTCCACGCCAGGTTTGGCCACAAGGCTAGGAGTTGTTGCCCGCCGTGCTCGTTTGGCAAGTCGGGAAACGCCCGGGCCGGTGCTCGGTAGCGGCTTTGAGCGTCGGCCTTTCCGGCAGCCTCCTTTTTGTCACGGACACCTTGTCCGGGCGTCGCTTCCTCTGCGACACAGAGGCTTCCTCTGTTGGCTTGGGATTCACTCAATACCTGAGAATACACAAACAACACATCCATTATATTTTGCTGGTTTGATAGATGCATTTATATTTAAATATATAGATATAGTCCTTGTGCCCACCATCGAATTTTGAAGTTTGTTCACCAAAAAAGAGGGCAGGTCGCCACTATATTTTTCAGTTAGAATTATATATTGCCTGTATGAAAAAATGTGATTCCTCTCCGGCCTTGCACCCCCAGCTCTCTCTGTGCTCTGTCCCCCAAATATTCCTACAGGTCGCACAAGATCTGCCAGCAACCCTCTGATGGTTAAACTGCCGAAATCTCGGCTCTCTGCTCACCTTCACTCTTTCATTCCTCTTTTCTCCCGCCTCTGGAACAAACTCCCTCACTCCCTTCAATCCCACTCCTCCCTCCAGGTCTTTAAAACAGCTGTTCACCACCATCTCTTATCTTACCCCATCCAAAACCTTGAACTTTTCTACCCCCGCTAATTCACCCCAGATCCACCTTGTTTGAAATTCCAACTTCTTTCCTGGAAGTCCTGGCAGTGTCCATATGTTTTATACCTCTCCCACCGCCCCCTTCCCATGCCCCCCCCCCCCCCAAAGCCCTCGCCCTCTCTCAGATCTCTCGATGTCTCCATGTCTCTCGGTCCCTGCTCTCAAATGTTGTGTTTGTGTCCTTCCCCCTCTCTCCCCATCTTGTCTACCGCTCCCGATGTTATATGTTTTATGTGTCGGTTTGTCTTTCTGTGTGATTAATGTTCGCTCTTTCACGAGCCTCGATCTTGTATACAAAAAAAAAAAAAAAAAAAAATTATTCGGTAGCTAAACCCATTTTGGTGGCCATTTTCCAAAATGGCCGCCAATTTCATATTTCATCAATTTTCATATTTCATATCTCATAAATTTGGCCGTAACTTTTAATCGGCTGGTCTGAGGCACATGCTCCGCGACATAAGATATGTTCAGTATGTCATTTGGCATATTTTAAAGTAAACTAAAAGGAAATTGGTTAACTAGCTGTCGAGATAATTGATAAAATATGTCACAAATGTGCAATTTCAACGCAAAAATGCCCAACAAAACCTGATATCATTGCAATATATATTACATTTTTTCATATACAAGCAACATGTAAGACTAGCTGAAAAATATAGTGGCGACGTGCCCTCGTTTTTGGTGAACAAACTTCAAAATTCGATGGTGGGCACAAGGACTATATCTATATATTTAAATATAAATGCATCTATCAAACCAGCAAAATATAATGGATGTGTTGTTTGTGTATTCTCAGGTATTGAGTGAATCCCAAGCCAACAAGACAAACCATGGCTGAAGCAGAATTGAAAGCGAAAAAAAGGAAATTGTCTCTCCAAACATGCATTATATGTACGAAAGCGTCACCACTGCATGAACTATCATCACCACAAGATGAACAATCATGGGTCGTATTGCAGGCAGCCGCAAGGGTAAGGCAATTTGAACCAATTATTAATTTGAAACATGATTCAACTGGTATACCCACACTGCATTACCATAGACAATGCAGAGCACAGTTCACCCACAAAAAATCATTGGCCAGTTTGTCAAAACAGGAAACATCCACAAAAGAAGACAATACCTCAAACCCAAGAGAATCATCACGACAAGTGCGCATCACACATACGAGAGTCTATGACAAAATATGCATTTTTGTCAGAAGACAACAAAGTATATGAGACGTTCAAAGAGTCGTGAACCTTTGAAACAAGCTGTGGAACTTAGAGCAGACAAAACACTTCGCGAACTTGCAACCCAACGCCTAGATGAACGAATTCTTTCGATAACTTCACAGGGCATCGTAGCGGCTGAAGCCCAATTCCACAGGACCTGTTACAGGGCATATACACGTCCACAGGCACAAAAACCTGCCCCAGAAGAGAACCCTTACCAAGAAATAGAGAAAGCCGCCCTTACGTCGCTATTTGCTCATATTCGGGATGATTTGTTTTCCAACCCACGCATTGTTCCTTTCACTGAACTTACTGCGCATGTAGTATCGGTCATAAAAGCACGGGGAATAGGAGAGGTCACAGATGCGACAAGGAACCACCTACGTATAACTCTTGAGACTGAATTTGGGAATCCTTACATTTCTTCACAGTAGGTCGCCGAGTGTATGTTAGACCAGACAATTTGACGGCTGAATCAATCATGATTGACTACATACAATTGAAAAACAAACTGGACGCATACGATGAACAGCAAACATACAAATCTTTACTCAAACACGTTGCCTTGTACCTGCGTGAACAAATCAAACAAGACAAACAAGAGCAACCCTGGCCCCCACGGCCCGCACCCTGAAGAACTGAACACTGCATATTATTCGTCACCTGATTGTTTAGTACAGTACTTGAATGTGTTATTCAGTGGTAAGCATGATCCTTCAACCCGTATCTGCAGACTTACTTGGTCTCTTGCCCAAGGCATTGTCAGTGCCGTGACCCTTGGAGAAGTTTTGACCCCAAAGCACATTCTCCTTCCGTGGGTTATCAAAACGCTCACGGGTAATGTTGAACTAATCAAAACAATGAACAGACTAGGCCATGGGTGTTCATATACTCGTTTAGAGGAGGTAGATACAGCACTATGTATGGAAAAAGTCGAATCTGCTGAGGGAGGTGGAGTGCCTCTTCCCAGCAGCATACATCCCTCTGTCCCGACTGTACTCGCCTTCGATAATATCGATAGACTAGATGAAGTTCTCAGCGGAGAAGGAACTTCCCATCGGGTCAATGGTATCATTGTCCAACCAATGTCCTCGTCCTGTGCCCCACCAACACCAGCCACATCTGTCAAAAAGAAGGACAAGAAACGCACAATACAAACATTGGAAGTACCCCTCCCAATCTACGTGCTTGGGAAAAGAAATGGACCTCCACCAATCGTACCATCTGACCTCCGTCCAACTCTTGCAACAGCAATGCTAAGTGCACGTCAACGGAACGCACTGTGGATAATGGTGCGTGTGTGTAATACGGGTGAACAACAAGCTAGTTCGTGGACTGGTTTCAATATCCTTACCAGAGATCACATGGAGGTGATGACGGATACGGTCGGCTACCTTCCAACAATAAATGCCCCAGCAACAGAAGCATCAACCGTGCAGGAAGTTTTGCAGCAATCCATCTCTATCAAGTCATCCTTACATCTTGAAAAAATCGCAGTGGTCTTTGATCAGGCATTGTTTGCGAAAACAACCGAAATTGCATGGAGGTATCCAGAGAGGTTTGAAAGTATCGTGCTGATGATGGGGAACTTCCATACCATTTGTAACTTGATGTCTACAGTCGACAAGATGTTTGGAGAAGCTGGGCTTCGTGACCTGGCGGTTGAGTCAGGAGTCATTGCTGAAGGATCCATCGCTAAAGTCCTTGAGGGAAAACAGTACAACCGAGCTGTCCATCTCCACAAATTGACATATGAAGCTTTGATGAGGTTAGCGTGGGTCGGATTTGAAGATTGGCTCGAACGCAATCACACTGAATATCTCCCGATGCTGAATGATACTATTTGCTTGGTGTATGAACTTCGTGAGAATATCAGTCATGCGACACATGTTGCTGCTTTGACAAGCGAATCATGCAGAAAGATTCTCGACCTGTTTGAAACTTACCTAGATGTGTTGTGACACGACAGAGGTCCACTAGCAGCATTTTGGATGACCTATATAGAGATGATCGAAATTCTTCTTGGATTACTCCGCGCTGACAGAGAGGGTGACTGGTGGCTCCATTTATCATGCATACGAGACATGCTTCCTTGGTGCTTCGCCATGGATAAAACCAATTACTCGCGATATCTGCCTGTATATTATGCTCAAATGTCCAGGTTACACAAAACATGTCCACAGTTGCATGCTCACTTCCAGAACGGTGGATTTTCCGTGCAGTTGAGGAATACCAATCCATTCGCCAAGATTGCTGTGGATCAGACAACTGAGGAAACGGTAAATAAAGATACCCAGACTGCGGGCGACACACGTGGATTCAGCCTAAAACCAGGTACTGTTGCACGTTACTATCTCACGGCAGAGCATAGAGCATCAGCGCTGAGGGAACTCCGGTATCAGATTTCGTCGCAAAGTCCTGGGAAAGTCAGTCATGCAGACCTTGGGAAGGCACGAATAAAGAGAGACGAGTCTGATGTTGCTAGTTTGGTTGATCTCATGGATAACAACTGGACGAATCCCTTTAGCAGAGATCCATCAGATCTTGGTAGTATATCTACTGGGGCAGTTGCTACACCTGAGGTTTCCAGTAGCCTGCTGACGGCACGCAAACAGGGAGAAGAAGCTTACACAGTATTCCAGGAGCAACGGCTTCAAAAGGGAGAGGGCTTCCATGACACGATCAAGAAGCTCAAGTTGAAAACATTCAGTGACATGAAAAATAAAACTGCTAAAGGTCCAACTAAAGAAACAGTCTTGAAAGCTGACCGACGGTTGTTCGCGAACATGGTTCTCATTGCCCAAAACCGAAAACTGGAGATGCGTGATGTCCTATGTCATCCTCTTGGCCCATTACCCTGGGCGCTAGCAAACATGGATGGCACTATGAAAAAGAAGAATAAAGCTGTTTTGTCGAAACACCTAGAGACCAAAGTATCACCAGTGGAGGAAGTCCCTCACCCATCTGCTACCCTCATCAATGCAATGGGACTCATCCAGAAACTTCATGGTGAGAATCGCACATTCAATGAACTCTCTGATCATGTATTTGCACAAATGATCCATGCCAGCGAGGGAAGTGAGAGGATCGATGTGGTATTCGATATCTACCAAGATCAATCAATCAAAGCCGCTGAGCGCGCTAATCGTGGTTCAGAAGATGGGGTTGCCTTCATCAAGATAATGCCAGGCCACAAGATGCAAAATTGGAGGCGGCTGTTGTAATGTACCGAGAGCAAAAACCAGCTCACTTCTTTCCTAGCTGAAAACTGGAAAGACCAACAGAAGAGAGAGAAGCTTGGAAACCGAGTTATGTTTGTGACGTGTGGTGATCTCTGCCTGAAGCTTACCCACGACAGTTGGCAAGAAGTTGAAGATCTCAACTGAAGCCAAGAAGAGGCTGATACACGCCTATTGCTGCATGCCAAACATGCTGCAGACAGCTATTCATCCCTGATCTGTGTCACCGAAGACACTGATGTCTTCATCATTTGCCTCGCACTGAGTCGAGATATAAACAGCAAACTCTTCATAAGACGTGGAAACAAATCATCAGTCAGGCTTGTCGACATCACCAAACTGGCTGCAGCACTAGGACGAGATGTTTGTACTGCCTTATTGGGACTTCATCCATGGACTGGATGTGATACTGTCAGCTCACTTGCTGGGCAAGGAAAGTTGAAAGCGTTGAAAATTCTCCCACGCGATGAGAAGTTCAGAGAAGCCTTTGAAGCCAGAGAAGCCAGAGAAGCCAGAGAGAAGAGAGAGAGAAGCCAGAGAGAAGAGAAGCCAGAGAACTTGGCAACAGCTGGGACATCTCAAACGAGTTATTCAATGTCATTCAAGATTTCACATGCCAACTTTACTGCCGCAACACTAAAATAAGTGAAGTAAACGAGCTACGATACCAAATGTTCCGTAGCAGAAGCGGGGAAATCGGGTCCGGACAGCTTCCCCCATGTGAGGACACACTTCGACAACACACACTTCGAGCAAACTACCAGGCTGCTATCTGGAGACGTAGTTTGATTAACTCCCCAGACATTCCCAATCCTATCGCAGGTCATGGATGGACATCAAGTGGAAACGGCATTCCAGTTATAAAGTGGATGACAGGTTCCCCAGCTCCAGAGGTCGTGATAAGTCTCCTGTCTTGCAAGTGTGCTCGATCTTGCCGGCCATCTGACTGCACATGTATTATCAATGCACTCAAATGTACAGAAGCCTGCAAGCTGTTGACATGCTCCAACATGGTGAATGACGAAGAAGAATTTCTACAGGTTGAAAACGTTTCGTCGGATAGCGATGATGACTGAACACACATTGTTTACATATAAAGTCTGCAAGAACATCAGAGGCCTACACATATTCATCAATCAAAGGCGTGCCTTCTAGATGGATCTACGTGGGAGATGCAGGTGGACTTGCACCAGAAGCTAGCCTTTCCAGATATTGTGCATACAACCCTTCGGCCAGATGTTGTTATCTGGTCAACTCAGCGAAAGATCATCATCGTGATAGTTAGCAGTCCCATGGGAAGAAGGCTGCGAGGAGGCCTATGAGAGGAACAGTGCCAAGTACGCCGAGCTGATGGAGATGTGTCAACAGAGGGGCTGGAAGACATGACTATTCCCTGTGGAGGTGGACTGTCACGGATTCCCGGTGCAGTCATTTTAGAGGATGTGCCAAATGCTAGGTATTCGAGGAAGGCAGAGGAGGACAGTTATATGCAGACTAGGAGAGCAAGCAGGGAGGGCGTCATGCTGGTTATGGTATCGTCGCGAAGATCCTCATTGGAAGCCGCATAAAGACAAATGGGTCGAAACGTCTAGTGACAGTTGACAACCATCTGATGATGTCAGCGGTGAAACAACAAGGGTAGTACGACGAGAAACCGGGGGCATACAACTCACAGAAGTCAGACGATACAAGCCTGACCAGAGTACGAACAGACATCATCATCGGTAAGTGGATTATCTATCTATAATTCCAGTAATCTCTGTGTGTGTGTCTGTGTGTATGTCTGTGTGTATGTGTGTGTGTATGTGTGTGTGTATGTGTGTGTATGTGTGTCTGTGACCGCTGTTTCTCGACAACCACGGGTCCGATATACTTGAAACTTGCCAGGTATATTGCTGGGGACCTGAGGATGTGCCTTTTCAAGGTTTCATATTAATCGGAGAAGTAGTTACCGAGCTATGTCCAAAAAACGATTCAACCAATCAGAGAGCAGCGAGCTATCACGTGTGCCGAACGTGGCGAACAGACTCTGCCTCGGACGGCACATTTGAGAGCGTATTCATTTATTTCACGTTGGCAAACTATGTTGGCGCTATGTTGGCGTTAAACTATGTTTTAAAACTAATTAAAACTAATTTGCGATTCATCGTAACTGCGATATGCGACCTTCCGGACAGTCAAATGAGGACGTCACTTCCGGACTTACGGATAGTCATAGTGACGACGTACTGATGCTGAACGTGGCGAGCAGACGCTGTAAGGTACGATCGATTGTAGTACACGTTTATAATAACTCTGCCGATACAGGCCCGATTAACTGCAGCGCCATCCGAGCTGCGGCGTCGGGACGATACATTCATTGTACGGTCACATCACGCACTTACGGGCACGCCCATGGGCCCATGGGCACGCCCATGCATGCATGGGCGAAGACATTTTTTTATTTTTTTTGGCAAGGAACGGGCACCCACGTACGGGCACGTCCTAATTATATTAAAGCGCGGCGTTACGCGTGCTGCTTGCGAGCAAGGAGGAAGCGGACAAGCGGTAACTTATAAGCGTCTTTATTTCAGGAGCTCACTGTAACACTAAGCTGCTCAGGGCTGCGCGCCCCGTGTATATCGTGAGGCCACGCCTCTCTTCCTGGCGTGGCCCATCCCTACTTGGTGTGCGGGGTGATGTCACCACGTCAGTGCTTTCGTGTCCGCCACACGCGCCCCCCCCAGAATCCCCGCGCACCTGAAGGGTCAGTTTGCGGGGCAAACGGATGACCCGGCCGAAGCGCCCCCTGGCGACTGGCGGCGTCTGGGATGCAGGGATGCCATCTGGGATGCCTCCGGCTGCAGGACCGGGGGGCGGCGGGGCTGGGCGGTGCCGGGGGTCCGCCCGCAGGGGGGCGGCCCCGACGCGGGGGTCGGGCCACTGGCGGTGGATGGTCCACGTCGAGGTGGGCCGGCTTGAGGCGGTCTACAGAAACGCGGTCAGGACTCCAGCACGGTCAGGTCAGGACTCCAGCACGGTCAGGACTCCAGCAGGTCAGGTCAGGACTCCAGAAACGCCGATGTCCAGGGTGAAGTGCTTCGCCCCGGTCTCCAGCACGTGGAAAGGCCCATCGTACGGGGGCCGCAGTGGTGTCCGGTGGGCATCGTAGCGGACGAAGACGTATCCGCCGTGCGAAGCTCCGGGGCGACGTGCGTCGGTGGGTGCCCGTGGCATGCCGTTGGCACCGGGGCGAACCTCTGGGCGGTCTCTTGCAGAGCGGAGCGCTGCTGTGCCGCGGACCATGGTGCCGTGGAGTCGGGGAGGAACTCGCCCGGCACCCGCAGCGGTTGCCCGAAGACCAACTCCGCCACGGATGCGCGCAGGTCCTCCTTGGGCGCTGTCCGGAGGCCCAGCAGGACCCAGGGGAGCCTGTCGACCCAGCTGCCGTCGCGGAGGGTGGCCCGGAGCGCGGCCTTCAATGAGCGGTGAAATCGCTCACACAGGCCGTTAGCCTGGGGGTGGTAGGCCGTGGTTCGGTGCAGCTGGACCCCGAGCCTCTGTGCGACCGCCCCCCAGAGCTCCGAGGTGAACTGGGGGCCGCGGTCGGACGAGATGTCTGAGGGGGCGCCGAACCGGGCGACCCAGGTGGCGATGAAAGCCTGCGCGACATCGGCCGCCATCGTCGACGCCAAGGGCACGGCCTCCGGCCACCGGGTGGTGCAGTCCACCATGGTGAGGGCATGGGTGAAACCCCGCGAGGGGGGCAGAGGTCCCACCAGGTCCACGTGGTTGTTGTCAAACCGGCGTTCCGGCACCGTGAACGGGGCCAACGGGGCCTGGGTGTGCCGGTGCACCTTGGTGCGCTGGCACGCGAGGTACGTCCTGGCCCAGCCGCGGACGGCCTTCCGGAGGCCATGCCAGACGAACTTGTCGGCGATCAACCTTTGGGAGGCCCTCGCGCCCGGGTGGGACAGGCCGTGGATGGCGTCAAACACCTGGCGCTGCCAGCCCGCGGGCACGATGGGGCGAGGACGCCCGAGGGAGACGTCGCACAAGAGGGCCGCGCCTGCGCCGTCGAACGGCACCTCGGTGACGCGGAGGCCCGTGACGGCGGTCCGCAAGGCCTGGACGTCGGGGTCAGCGGCCTGGTCCGCTGCCATCCGGGCATAGTCGATGCCGAGGTGGACTGCGTGGGCGACGGCCCGGGAAAGGCAATCCGCCACCGGGTTGTCCTTCCCCGCAACGTGCTGGATGTCCATCGTGTACTCGGACACGGCCGAGAGGTGACGCTGCTGCCGGGCCGACCACGGCTCGGTGACCTTGCCCATCGCGAAGATCAGCGGCTTGTGGTCGACGAAGGCCGTGAACGCACGGCCCTCGAGCAGATGGCGGAAGTGCCTGACCGCCAAGTGAAGCCCGAGCAACTCGCGGTCGAAGGTACTGTAATGGCGTTCGGGTGGGCGAAGCTGCCGGCTAAAGAACGCCAGCGGTTGCCAAGCTCCATTGTTGCCAAACACATTGCTCGTGCACCACGCCCACCGCGTAGTCCGAGGCGTCGGTGGTGAGGGCGATCGGTGCATCGGGCGCCGGGTGCTCGAGCATGGTGGCGTTAGCCAAGGCGAGCTTCGCGCCCGTGAACGCCGTGTCCATCTGCTCGGTCCAGGTAACGTCGCCTTTGCCCGGCTTACCTCGGAGAGCTTCGTGCAGGGGGTGCAGGAGCTGGGCGATACGGGGCAGGAACCGATGGTAAAAGTTCACCATGCCCAGGAACTCCTGCAGCCCTTTGATCGTGCGGGGGCGCGGAAACCCCTTCACCGCCTACACCTTGGCCGGCAGGGGGACGGCTCTGTGCCTGGTGACACGGTGCCCCAGAAAATCGATTATGGCGGCGCCGAACCGGCACTTTGCGGGGTTCACAATCAGGCCATGCTGGCCCAGGCGTTCGAAGAGCGTGCGGAGGTGGCGTAGGTGCTCTTCGCGGGACGCGCTGGCGACGAGGATATCGTCCAGGTAGACGTAGACAAAATCCAAGTCGCGCAGGATGCTGTCCATCAGTCGCTGGAACGCCTGAGCCGCATTCTTCAGACCGAAGGGCATCCGCAGGAACTCGAAGAGTCCGAATGGCGTGATGACCGCCATCTTCGGGACGTCCTCCGGCCTGACGGGGACCTGATGGTAGCCGCGTATGAGGTCCACCTTCGAGAAGAAGGGTCCTGAATGTGGGGGACGGGGTAGCGGTCGGGAGTCGTGGCGTCATTGAGACGGCGATAGTCCCCGCACGGTCGCCATCCCCCGCCGGGCTTCGGCACGATGTGCAGCGGCGACGCCCAAGCGCTCTCTGAGCGCCGAACGATGCTGAGTCGCTCCAGGGTAGCGAACGCCGCTTTTGCCACCGCCAGCTTCGTCGGCGCGAGGCGGCGTGCCCGGGCGTGGACCGGTGGCCCGACGGTGGGGATGTGATGGGCCACCACGTGCTTGACGGCCCCCGCCGAGAAGGTGGGCCGCGTGAGGGCCGGGAAGCCGGCGAGGAGGCGGGTGAATGTGTCCGCTGCCGGAAGCGTACAGACCAACGTGGCCGGAACCGAACCGTTCGGCAAGCCGCTTGGCAAGCCGCTCGTTGAGCTGCTCGACGAGCTGGGCAGCGCACAAGCGAGCAAGCTGAACGTCTCGGCCTGGGCAAGACGTCTGCGCTTTACGTCGACCAGGAGCCCATTAGCACACAGGAAGTCCGCGCCAAGCAGTGCCATGGGCACGTCGGCGGTGACGAACGTCCATCGGAAAACCTGCCCTCCGAACCGCAGAGAGAGGCAGCGTTTTCCATATGTACGGATGGGCGTACCGTTCGCGGCAAGCAGCGCGGGGCCCCCGCCCGCGGCGTGCTTGTCTGACGTACCGGCGGGAACGACACTCACCTGCGCTTACCTGCGCGCACAGGTAACGGCGCCCGGACTGACGTACCTGCGCGCACACTGACGTACCTGCGTACTGACATACCTGACGTACCTCTGACGTACCTGCGCGCACAGGTAACGGCGCCCGGATAAGGTGTCCGTTATGAACAGCAGGCTGCTCGAACGGCCGGCGCTCATCGCCACTATTGAGCGCCGGCTCGGGCGTTTCCCGACCTGTTGAAGGAGCATGGCGGATGACACTGCCGAGCCTCGTGGCCGAACTTGGCTTGGAACCAGCACCAGGTGGTGGAGCTGGAGGAGCGCGGCTGTCTCCGCCAGGCCGGTGGAGTTGGCGGGTTTCCCCACGGTGGCGGTTTTCGCCGCGGCGGTGGGCGGAGCGTGGCGGCGGTCACGAGGTGCATATCAGCATGCTGCGTATGCTGTGTAAGCTGATGCTGTGGATCAGCATCATCAGCAGCATCAGCCTCGAGGTCCGTGACGGCCGCAAAGTACCTGTCCGCCTCGGCTGCCAATGCTCGGGGTTCCGTTAGTGCGGTCCCGGCCAACGCGAGGCGAACCTGCGCTGGAAGTTGGCAACGGAAAAGCGCCCGGAATAGAGAAGGAGCGGCTTCGTCGCCCAACAGTGACAGCATATGGTCCATTCGGACTGACGGGCGCGTGTCGCCGAGCTCGGGGAGATCCAGGAGGCGGTCGGCCCGTGCGTCGTCCGTGAGGCCGAACGTGGCTAGGAGTAGCCGCTTGAGTGCCTCGTACTTGTGGCCGTCCGGTGGGTGGCGAAGGACGGACACAACTTGAGCGGCCGTGCCGGGCCCGAGGGAGGTGACGACGTGGCATTAGCGCGTGTCGTCGCCGGTGAGGCGCCGAAGCTGAAATTGGGCTTCGGCTTGGACGAACCAGACTTCGGCCTGGGCCTCCCAAAATTCGGGAAGTTTGATGAAGTTGGCCATGGCAATGGCGTCGTGTGTGGAAGGATCGCTCCGGCAGATCCAACGTCGAGGGTCACCAGTAAAGCGCGGCGTTACGCGCGCTGCTTGCGAGCAAGGAGGAAGCGGACAAGCGGTAACTTATAAGCGTCTTTATTTCAGGAGCTCACTGTAACACTAAGCTGCTCAGGGCTGCGCGCCCCGTGTATATCGTGAGGCCACGCCTCTCTCCCTAGCGTGGCCCATCCCCACTTGGTGTGCGTCAGTGCAGTCACCACGTCAGTGCTTTCGTGTCCGCCACAATATCATGTATATGAAATGACTGCAATCAAACGTATATCATTCTTCACCTGAAGTAACATAAAATGGCTCTACGTTAACATTTCTGTTTGCAAATGTCCCTATATATAACACACAACTTATAGATTTTATTCTTCATTCCGTTTTTACGGATTTGAAGAATGTTTTTTGGGTGTAAATTACCCTCAAAATGCACTGGCACAGGGAAACTCTCCACAAGCGCACAGCCTATTAATTAAATAATTAATGACAGCCAGCAATGAAAAATATTCAACCTTCCCCAAGCTGGGCAAGTTGAGCATTTTTGCGTGAAAATTACACATTTTTTACATATTTTCCCAATTATCTCGACAGGTAGTGAACAAATTTCCTTTTAGTTTACTTTGAAATATGCCAAATGACATTCTGAACACTAGGGCATGCCCGTACTATATATATATCTAAAATTATATCCCCCCCCTCTATTTACATGAAATGGTTTGGTCCATTCGCAAAGCCAAAGCGAACGGCTTGCGAGTACGGTGACAATCCCCCCCCTCTATTTACATGAAATGGTTTGGTTCATTCGCAAAGCCAAAGCGAACGGCTTGCGAGTACGGTGACAATCCCCCCCCCCCCTCTATTTACATGAAATGGTTTGGTCCATTCGCAAAGCCAAAGCGAACGGCTTGCGGAGTTTGGTAAATAAATCGCCATAGCTCGGTAACTACTTCTCCGATTAATATGAAACCTTGAAAAGGCACATCCTCGGGTCCCCAGCAATATACCTGGCAAGTTTCAAGTATATCGGACCCGTGGTTGTCGAGAAACAGCGGTCACAGACAAACGACACACAGACACACAGACACACACACATACACACACACATACACACAGAGATTACTGGAATTATAGATAGATATCTTATGTAGGGTGCATGTGCCTCAGACCAGCCGATTAAAAGTTACGGCCAAATTTATGAGATATGAAAATTGATGAAATATGAAAATGGCGGCCATTTTGGAAAATGGCCGCCAAAATGGGTTTAGCTACCGAATTCAAATGTCCATCACATTTTTTTATACAGGCAATATGTAAGGCTAACTGAAAAATATAGTGGCGATTTGACCTCTTTTTTGGTAGTCAAATTTTATCTGGCTCATGGACTTATTCAAATCGTATAACCACACTGTGGATGTCGTGGGTTTTTTGCTCATTTTAATCGCGTCCAACATCCAACAATGTTAAAGTAATAAAGATTAAAAGTAGAACGGCAATAGGTTGATCGCATACCTCCACCTGGTGAACAGTTTACGTTTTGTTTTCCACTTATAGGCCTGATCTGGATTCAGCCTGAACCAAAATCTCATCGGCTTGTTATTGTCACCTAACCAACTCATTCACTTAGTTTAGTCATGACTCATCCATAACTTTTTAAAATATCATATTGTATATCGCTTTTCACCCGATCTCTCAATGGTGAAGAATTACTTTAAAATTAAATAACTCTTGTAGCCGAATCCATACTCAAATCTTCACCAAAATCGAAATGATTAGTCCTTGTGACACACACAATATCTCCACCAAGTTTCGTCCAAATCCATCTACATTTTTTTGAGATATCCTGCTATGTATAGTTTTTGGCCCTTTCTCCCAATGGTGAAGAATCACTTAAAAAATTAAATAACTCTCATATCCGAATCCATATTCAGATCTTTACCAAAATCGAATCTATGTGTCCTTGTCACAAACACAACCTCTCCACCAAGTTTCGTCCAAATCGGTCCACAACTTTTTGAGATATCCTGCTATGTATAGTTTTTGGCCCTTTCTCCCAATGGTGAAGAATCACTTTAAAAATTAAATAATTCTCATATCGGAATCCATATTCAGATCTTTACCAAAATCGAAGCTCGTTGACTTTGCCACACACACAACCTCTCCACCAAGTTTTGTCCAAACCGTCCACAACTTTGAGATATCCTACTGTGGCGGGCACAAGGGTCAATAATTCCGCGCACCAGTGGGTGGCGTGAGCGTCCAGGCGGGGAACTGAAATACATGCCCCGCCTTTCGGCCGATCGGCCACGCCCGGGGGCAAGGCGTGGCCTCGGGACATATATGCGGGCTCTAAGCTCGAGCCCGCCCAGTGCTGATATGCGAGCTTGTAATCAAGACTCTTGTTTGTATCCACGCGTTGTGGCCTACCTCTCTGGCAATCGAGTCGTGTGTGCACAGCACCACACTGGTGACCCCGATTGGTTCAGCCGTTGCTGACCCCCGAACGCGCCATGGCTACCAACGCCGTCGCAATCAAACTCCCGGAGTTTTGGGAAGCGCAAGCCGACGTTTGGTTTGTGCAGACCGAAGCTCAATTCCAACTCCAGGTCATTACGGCAGACGAGACCAGGTACTACCACGTGGTCGCCGCCCTCGGGCCCGGCACTGCCGCCCACGTCGTGTCCATCCTTCGGCGCCCGCCGGGCGACCACAAGTACCAGGCACTCGAACGTCTCCTCCTCGCCACGTTTGGGCTCACGGAGGTCGAACGTGCCGACCGCCTCCTGGACCTTCCCGCCCTCGACGACACACGACCATCCGTCCGGATGGATTTCATGCTGTCCCTGCTTGGAGACCAGCGCCCGGATTTCTTATTCCGAGCACTTTTCCTACGCCAGCTACCTGTACAGGTGCGCCTCGCGCTGGCAGGTTCCAAAATAACGGAACCCCGCGCCCTGGCTGGAGAGGCCGACAAGTATTTCGCGGCCTGCGACACGCGGTCGGTGGACGGTGCTGCCGTAGTGGATCCTGGCGCGGGGGCTACAGCGCCCCCTGCTTCCCTCGTGGCCGCTGCTACGCCCCGCCCACTACCGCCACCGCCACCACGACCGCCGCCGGCTCGGCCACCGCGGGGGCCACCACTGCAAACCTGGTGCTACGACCATGCCAAGTTCGGCCGCAAGGCTAAAACGTGCCGCCCGCCGTGTTATTTTGACGGGTCGGGAAACGACCGGGCCGGCGCTCACTTGCGGCCATGAGCGTCGGCCATTCCGGCAGCCTCCTGTTCATCACGGACACCTCGTCCGGGCGCCGTTTTCTTTGCGACACGGGAGCGCAGGTAAGCGTCCTCCCTGCCTCCGCGTCCGACAAGCAAGCCACGGGCCGGGGCCACGCTTTGCTTGCCGCCAACGGTACACCCATCCGCACATTCGGGAAGCGTTGCCTCTCACTGCGGTTCGGAGGGCAGCGCTTTCAATGGTCGTTCGTCACCGCCAGCGTGCCAATATCCCTGCTCGGCACGGACTTCCTATGTGCGCATGGGCTGTTGGTCGACGTTAAGCGCAGACGTGTCGTCCAGGCCGAAACCTTCAGCTCGCTCGCTTGTTCGCTGAGCGGCTCTTTGAGCAGCTCGCTGAGCGGCTCACCGAGCGGCTTGCTGAAAGGTTCCGTCCCGGCGAGGTTAGTCTGTACGCTTCCGGCAGCGGACGAGTTTACCCGCCTCCTCGCCAGTTTCCCGGCCCTCACGCGGCCCACCTTTTCAGCAGTGGCCGTCAAACACGGGGTGGAGCACCATATCCCCACGGTCAGGCCGCCGGTCTACGCCCGGGCACGCCGCCTCGACCCCACGAAGCTAGCCGTGGCGAAAGCGGAGTTCGCCACGCTGGAACGGCTGGGAACTCCACACCCGGAGCTTCGCGCGGCGGAGTACGTTATCGTCCGGCACGATGCCCACCGGGCACCGCTATGGCCCCCGTACGACAGGCCCTTCCGCGTGCTGGAGGCCGGGGACAAACATTTCACCGTGGACATAGGCGGTGCCCCGGATCGTATCTCCGTGGACCGCCTCAAGCCGGCCTACCACCACGGCCTACCACCCCCTGGTACGGCACTCCAACAGCGCTTGGGCCTCTCCTCTGCACATTGTGCCGAAGCCCGGCGGAGGATGGCGGCCGTGCGGCGACTACCGCCGGCTCAAGGATGCCACCACCCCCGACCGCTACCTGGTCCCACATATCCAAGACTTTTCCGCCTGGTTGGCAAACACGACCGTGTTCTCCAAGGTGGACCTCCTCCGGGGCTACCACCAGGTCCCCGTACAACCGGAAGATGTCCCAAAGACGGCCGTCATCACCGCTTTCAGCCTCTATGAGTTCCTGCGGATGCCTTTTGGGTTGAAGAATGCGGCCCAGGCGTTCCAGCGGCTAATGGACAGCGTCCTGCGTGACTTACCTTTCATCTATGTCTACCTGGACGACATCCTAGTCGCGAGCGCTTCCCGGGAGGAGCACCTGCTCCACCTCCGCACGCTTTTCGAACGCCTGGGCCAGCATGGCTTGATCATCAACCCTGCAAAGTGCCGCTTCGGCGTCGCCGCCATCGACTTCTTGGGGCACCGCATCAGCAGGCACGGGGCCGTCCCTTTACCGGCCAAGGTGGAGGCCGTCAAGAGTTTTCCGCGCCCCCGCACGATCAAGGGGCTCCAGGAATTCCTGGGCATGGTCAATTTTTACCTCCGCTTCGTGCCCCGCGTCGCCCAGCTCCTCCGCCCCCTGCATGAGGCCCTCCGGCGGAAGCCGGGCAAAGGTGACATCGCCTGGTCGGAGCTGATGGCCGCGGCGTTTGCGGGCGCAAAGCTGGCCTTGGCCAATGCCACCATGCTGGCGCACCCGGCGCCCAATGCACCGATCACCCTCACCACTGACGCGTCGGACTACGCGGTGGGCGCGGTGCATGAGCAGTGGGTGCGTGGTGCTTGGCAGACCCTGGTGTATTTTAGCCGGCAGCTTCACCCGCACGAACGCCGCTACAGCACCTTCGACCGTGAGCTGATCGGGCTCCACCTGGCGGTCCGACACTTCCGCCATCTGCTCGAGGGCCGCCCATTCACGGCTTTCGTTGATCACAAGCCCCTTGTGTTCGTGATGGCCAAGGTCGCCGAGCCATGGTCGGCCCGGCAGCAACGTCACCTCTCTGCCGTGTCCGAGTACACGACGGACATCCGTCACGTCGCGGGTAAAGACAACCCGGTGGCGGATTGCCTTTCCCGGTCCGTCGCGCACGCGGTCCACTTCGGGATCGACTATGCCCGGATGGCGAAGGACCAGACCGCCGACCCCGGCGTCCAGGCCTTGCGGACCGCCGTCACGGGCCTCCGCGTCACCGAGGTGCCGTTCGACGTCGCGGGCGCGGCCCTCCTGTGCGACGTCTCCCTCGGCTGGCCTCGCCCCATCGTGCCCGCTGGCTGGCAGCACCCGGTTTTCGACACCATCCACGGCCTGTCCCACTCGGGCACGAAGGCCTCCCAGAAGCTCGTCACGGCGAAGTTCGTCTGGCATGGCCTCAGGAAGGACGTCCGCGACTGGGCCAGGACGTGCCTCGCGTGCCAGCGCGCAAATGTCCACCACCACACCCAGGCCCCGTTGGCCCCGTTTACGGTGCCTGAGCGTCGGTTCGAACACGTCCACGTCGACTTGGTGGGACCACTGCCCCCCTCGCGGGGGTTCACCCACCTCCTCACCATGGTGGACCGCACCACACGGTGGCCGGAGGCCATGCCATTGGCGGCGACGTCTGCGGCTGATGTGGTGCAAGCCTTCATCGCCACTTGGGTTGCCCGGTTCGGTGCCCCCTCGGACATCTCGTCCGACCGCGGCACCCAGTTCACCTCGGAGCTCTGGGGCGCGGTGGCGCAAGGTCTCGGCGTCAAACTGCACCGCACCACGGCCTACCACCCCCAGGCCAACGGCCTGTGTGAGCGCTTTCATCGCTCGATGAAGGCCGCGCTCCGGGCCAGCCTCCGCGACGGAAGCTGGGCCGACAGGCTCCCCTGGGTCCTGCTGGGCCTCAGGACGGCGCCCAAGGACGACCTGCGCGCGTCCTCGGCGGAGCTAGTCTTCGGACAACCGCTGCGGGTACCGGGCGAATTTATCCCCGACTCCACGGCTCCTTGGTCCACGGCGCAACAGCGCTCCACCCTGCAGGAGACCGCCCGGAGGTTCGCCCCGGTGCCAACGGCACACCACGGTTGCCCGTCCTCCCACGTCGCCCCGGAGCTTCGCGCGGCGGAGTACGTTATCGTCCGGCACGATGCCCACCGGGCACCGCTATGGCCCCCGTACGACAGGCCCTTCCGCGTGCTGGAGACCGGGGACAAACATTTCACCGTGGACATCGGCGGTGCCCCGGATCGTATCTCCGTGGACCGCCTCAAGCCGGCCCACCTCGATCTGGACCACCCCCCGCAAGCAGCTATGCCTCCGCGTCGAGGCCGCCCCCCGGCAGTCAGACCCACGGCACCCCCCAGCCCCGCCGTCCCGCTACCCCCCAGCCCTGCACGCATCGCCAGGGGGCGTAAAGGCCGGGTCATCCAGCTTCCCCGCAAGCTCACCCTTCAGGTGCGCGGGAATTCTGGGGGGGGGCGCGTGTGGTGGGCACAAGGGTCAATAATTCCGCGCACCAGTGGGTGGCGCGAGCGTCCAGGCGGGGAACTGAAATACATGCCCCGCCTTTCGGCCGATCGGCCACGCCCGGGGGCAAGGCGTGGCCTCGGGACATATATGCGGGCTCTAAGCTCGAGCCCGCCCAGTGCTGATATGCGAGCTTGTAATAAAGACTCTTGTTTGTACCCACGCGTTGTGGCCTACCTCTCTGGCAATTGAGTCGTGTGTGCACAGCACCACACTACTATATATCATTTTTGGCCATATCACTCAATGGTGAAGAATCACTTAAAAATTATACTAGCTGGATCCGGATCTGGATCTTACCAAAATTGAATCGATTCTTGTCATAACCTCTCCACCAAGTTTCGTCCAAATCAATCCATAACATTTTGAGATATCCTGCTATGTATCGTTTTTGGCCCTTTCTTCCAATGCCCACCAATAAGTGAAGAATCACTTAAAAAATTAAATAATTCTCATATCCGAATCCATATTCAGATCTTCACCAAAATTGAATCGATTCTTCCTTGTCACACAAACAACCTGTCCAACAAGTTTCGTCCAAATCCATCCATAACGTTTTGAGATATTTTGTTCACAAACGGACAAACGGACAGACAGCCAGGGGTGAAAACATAACCTCCACCCACCTTTGGTGGCGGAAGTTACAAGTTGCGAATAATGCAGGAATTTACTTATTTTGTTAACTTTCATCTTTTAATGCAAGCATGACGGAAACCAGCAGGGGTGTGCTCAGTTACCAAGCAGATAGCTATCGCTTGCCAAGCCAGCCGTTCCTTACAACGGTTTCGAATGGAGTGCTTACTTGAATGCTTAAGCCACTTGACGCGCGTTTAAACAAGAAACCTGGTGACTGAAAACACCCTTCAATACAACCTGAAACAGACACATGTAGAAACCTGTCGAAATATACATATATTATTTGGCTATACATCCCCACATGGCAAAAAACTAATACTGCATTTAAAAACAAAATGTGTTCGAGGGAAACAGATCAGAGGAAGATGAGATCAATGTGGCATTCAGATTTATTTATTTATTTATTTATTTCGTCAGAGGCTTTTTGATCCGTCATTTCGCCATCAAATGAAACGAACTCCATATGCTTTTTTATTTTACGTATTCAGTAGTTTATTTTCAGATATCGTTTATATAATTGTGTTTTTCCTTCTTTAAAAAAATTCTCTCTTTTAAATTATGCATTTTAGCTAAGTACACATTCAGGGCGGTGTATTATTAATAGCTGTTTCATGTGATGTGTATGTTATTATCCAAAAGTAAAGTTTCTGTTTTACAAACAATTAGTAAAGTTGAGGGCGTGTGTTTTGGAGCATCTTTAAGAAGGAAAAAATTGTAATAATTTTCATCGGAAGAAGTACGGAGATAGCCAGATAGTGGTTTTTCACCGCGATCTCTGAGGTAAATTGGGGAAACAAGTATTTTCGTGGTCGTCCTCGTTCCCGCGTCGTTGATCGAGAGAGTTGGCGGGAGACGCGATTTTGCTTTCGGGAGCAAAATGTATATCAAGCAGGTACGGGTTGCAAACCGCTCGGCCAGACAAAAAGAAAAACACGGTTGCGCTAACATATCCTTAACCTGTGTGAACAGGAATGTACAAAACGCTTTCTTGTCCGGCGGTGCGATGAGAATGTCCTCCTGTAAACCAGAGCGGGATGTTTGCTTTTGTAATTTCAATGTTTGTGTTATTTGTTTATTAAATATGGTTCTAAGCATTCCACTTGTCGAAGTTCTGTGAGAGGGTCGGGGTCTTTTATCTCCTAAAAATAAGTGTGTGTGTGTGTGTGTGTCTGTGTAACTGTGTGTGTGTCTGTGTAACTGTGTGTGTGTCTGTGTAACTGTGTGTGTGTCTGTGTAACTGTGTGTGTGTCTGTGTAACTGTGTGTGTGTCTGTGTAACTGTGTGTGTGTGTGTAACTATGTGTGTGTCTGTGTAACTGTATGTGTGTCTGTGTAACTGTGTGTGTGTCTGTGTAACTGTGTGTGTGTCTGTGTAACTGTGTCTGTGTAACTGTGTATGTGTGTCTGTGTAGCTGTGTATGTGTGTCTGTGTAACTGTGTGTGTAGCTGTCTGTGTAACTGTGTATGTGTGTCTGTGTAACTGTATGTGTAGCTGTGTAGCTGTGTATGTGTATCTGTGTCTGTGTAACTGTGTGTGTGTGTGTGTGTGTGTGTGTAACTGTGTATGTGTATCTGTGTAACTGTGTGTGTGTGTGTGTGTGTGTGTGTGTGTGTGTGTGTGTGTGTGTGTGTGTGTGTGTGTGTGTGTGTGTGTGTGTGTGTGTGTGTGTGTGTTAGTTTTTCTTTATAGATCTATCAGCCCTTCCGACCCTCCACAGCTTCTCCAAGACGTACACGTTGCTCCAGTAACCCCTCCTGGTTAACCCCCCTCACACTCCACCCTCCAATCACCACACCCACGTTCCTCCTTTCTCCCCGTAGTAGAACCTCTTCCAGAGGCTGCTCGGTTCCCCCTCTTCTCTCCATGAATCCAAGCAGGCGGTGCACCACCATCTCAGATCCTGTTCCAACTCACACTATTTTCTAACCCCATTAATCCAACCCAACCAAACCGTCTTATTTGCAAGTGCTTGTGTTTCCTCCCCTCCTTTCTCCATTCTTTTCCTCTTCCTTTATTCCCTTTCTTGTTGTATCCAATTTCTCCAGTGTCAGTGTGTTGTTTTTTACCATCTGCCATCATGTCCATCCATGAGCCTCGATCTTGAATGCAAAACACGGTTTCCTTGAGGATCTTGTAGGATACAATACGAGGTACAAATTATATGTAGTATCCGTTACAATGGCAGCAGTGAACGGAGAAACGTGCAGCTTGTAACTCCTCAGCTTTCACTCCCTCTCAACACCTTCTCTTGCAATTTGTTTTCCCACATTTTCTGTTAAAAATGTCTTTGTTTTCATTATCGTGCGTGTATTAACCTTTAATTTGTTTGCTTCCTTTTGTGATGCTCAAAGTGAACTTTGTCTCCGACAGGTTATCATCCAAGGCTTTCGTAGCTACAGAGACCAAACCATTGTCGATCCTTTCAGTTCCAAACACAATGTCATTGGTAAGTCCGACATAATCGGGTAGCAGCCACAAAATGATTAGAAAAGTAATCTCTTAAAATTGGCAATAAATTCCGTTTTGTGTTTTTGTTATATTTTTACCTCTGCCACCAAAGGTGGTTGGAGGTTATGTTTTCATCCCTGTCTGTCTGTTTGTTTGTGAACAAGATATCTCGAAAAGTTGTGGACGGATTCAGACGAAATGTGGCAGAGATGTAGCGTAGGTGATAAGGACGAAATGATTAGATTTTGGTGAAGATTCGGATCCGGCTACTAGAATTTTTAAAGTGATTATTCACTGTTGGGAGATCGGTCCAAAAACTATACATAGCAGGAAATCTCAAAAAGTTGTGGACGGATTTGAACGAAACTTGGTGGACCGGTTTCTGTCTGACAAGGACAAATAGATTCGATTTTGGTGAAGATCTGAATATGAATTCGGATATGAGAATTATTTAATTTACTAGCCGAAACCCGTGGAACATCCATGGAAGGGAGGATGTGGTGTATGGATAGAGTGTACCATTATGGATGGCATAGGGGAGCGCTCATGGGATCTTCTTCTTCCGTTAAGCTCCAATTTTTTCTCTTTAAGTTAAGTCCAATCAGTCCTCTCTGCTCGAAGTGCTCAGGCCATGCCCTCCCGCTCTCATACTTTTATTTCCGTTCGGTGTAGAAAGAGATTGACATATCGTTCGTCTGTTTTCAGCTCGTTATCTTTAAGCTTCCTTGCGTCTCGCCACCTGCTACACCTCTCTGAGTTACGAGGATTTATGCAACGCACCCCGAGTATCGCAACGTCACTCCATTTAACTTTATTAAAATGACGATAAAGACGTTTCCTTATATATCCTAATTTAAAATGTTCAAGGGAATAAAAAGACCATTTGGTTCACACCACCCATGTTCACACCACTCGACTGTCCAATCAGCGGACGGCTCGCTTCGCCTTCGCCCAGCAGACGCCAATACGATGGCGTCGTAAGATGGCGTCATATCGGCAGTTAATCGGATGCTTTTGGGCCCCAACGTCGGCTAATTCAGATTTTTCGAGTATGTCTGTACGTGATAAACAAAGAGCGCGGTTCGTAGATCGTAAATCCATTAGTGCCGTGGGCATCGGGTCACTGGGTGCGGCGTAAAAGGGATAACAAAGTCGAGTCCTTACGGTATTATTATATAGATTAAGTGATTCTTCAACATTGGGAGATCGGGCCAAAAACGATACATCGCAGGATATCTCAAGAAGTTGTGGACGAATTATGAATAAACTTGGTGGACGAGTTGGTTCGGTGACAAGAACAACCCAATTAGATTTTGTTTAGGTCCGGATCCAGATCCGGCCTATCAGTGGGAAACGAAGCGTAAACTGTTCAGCCTGGTGGAGGTACCGTATGCGCTCTACCGAGTGCCGTTCTAGTTTCATCGTGTATTGGCTCTATCAATTGCCAGGGTGAGTCGGCAATTTTACTGATTTCACGTTTCTTTTTTTGCATGAGGTTTGTCGGCTTTCTTAATATTATTGTTCTCTTTTTCACAGTGGGTAGAAATGGCTCTGGGAAAAGTAACTTCTTCTATGGTGAGTCTGACTTGCTGTTGGAGACTTGAGTTTGTTGCAATGTTGCATCTGGCACACAATAGCATTACCATCTCACGCTCCTCCTTTCATTTCTTCACTTCCATCCAATTTCGTATCTGTATTAATTTTGAGCACATGTTTTGTTTGTACCATGACAAAGCTGCAAATTTATGGGAATTTTGCTGACCTCTCAACTGCTTCACTTGGCTTTCATTCCCATTTGAATTTGATGCGATTAAAACTGTGGCCTGGTAGAGTACAGTAGCTGGCGTTTCCATGCTGCGTGATTGTCCTTCGAAAGGGCCGTTCAGCTAGTTGTAGAATCTGATTCTCATGTGACTGCTGAGTCATTAAGACGGGATGATCAGTGGAATGTTAAGGGTTTTAATGAGGCAATTTTAAAAATTCTCTTCCTGATTGTTAACTGCGACCGGAGAAGTAGTCTGCGAGCTATGAGTGGAGATTTCCATGAGTACCATAAGAAGAAGGTTTTGTGAGCAGAGCGGGGTGCCAGACCATATCGATGGCACGAGTTGATTTCCGGTTCTGATTTTCCGAGTTCCGTGTGATTTCCGATATTTTCCGAGTTGATTTCCTGATCTGATTTGTTTTCAGGTCCGATTTCTTTTCTGGTGTTTCGGACCTCCATCCATTGTTGAGACAGCATGTTCAGCGTAGTGACCTGGTCTGAATCCAAATTGATGATCAGAGATCAAGCCATTGGAGAAGAGGAAGGATTTAATATCAGAAGCGATGATGGATTTCATTACCTTCCTGATGATTGGGAGCAGGATGTAGTTGTAAGGAGGTCTGTAGTTGTAAGGAGCTGGAAAAGCTCTGCAATCCGATCATCACAAAGCTTTATCAAGGGGCAGGTGTCGTTCCAGGAGGCTTCCCGGGTGCAGGCCCGACTGGTGGTGCTATCGCCGGAGGATCATCTGGACCAACCATTGAAGAAGTTGATTAGCAGCAACTCCCTGAAGTCTTGAAATTTCTTAAATCGTGTTTTTCTTTCCGTGCTGTGTCCATACTGCCCCCCCCCCCCCCCCATCCTCCCACCTCTTTCCCAGGCTTCTGCAGGGTGCACGTGGTGCACCATCAACCCTCTTTTGGTGAAACTCCAAAAATCCGGGATCACTGCTCACCTCCACTCATTTGTTCCTCTTTTTTTCCCCACCGGTGGAACCAACGTCCATATTCTCTTCAATCCCGTTCTTCCCTCCAGGTCTTCAAGACGGATTTTCACCACCACCTCAAATCATTCCCAATCCAAAACCAAGATCTTTCTTCCCCTCATAAACCCTCCACCCCAAGCTCACCTCCTTCCAAATTTCCAGTTTTTCTTCCCCTCCTGAGATTGCTGTTGGTGTTTCCCCTTCTCTTTCTACTGTTCCTTTTATTCTGTTGCGGTTGATGGTCTTTCTACTGATCCTAATCCATTCAATATTCTAGCTCATCCACTAGCTTTGACTTTGTGTACCACACAGTTGTGTTTGATAACTCTTGGTTATTGGATACTAACTTTATTTATTTATTTATTTATTTTGTGACCAGCTATCCAGTTTGTCCTCAGTGACGAGTTCAGCCACCTACGTCCAGAGCAACGACAGGCTCTACTACACGTAAGGCCCAAAAGACTGCCTCATTATGTGTTGGGGGAACTAAAGAACCTGTCTTGGTGCAGTGAGATTTGATTATCATTTTGATTGATTGGAATGACAAGAATCAAAAATAGTTGTTGCACCGAATCTAAGATTTTCATTTTTCACCACGTTGTCCTTTTAATCTTGGAGGACTTTACAAACCGAGGTTGTTCTGTTTGACCTTCCCGTCTGGGCACACAGCTGGTAATGCTGGACCCCAGGTTTGCAAACCGCATGTACTCTATTGATTTATCAATTTTCTACTCGGGTCCTAGTTGATGTAGAAGTGCACTGCAGATTCTCCTAATGTCTGTACTGCATGTATTTTGGGTAGTATTTGGCTATATACTCTAGTAGCTCATGGTGGTTGAGTATGCACTTTATTGTACAGACCTAAACTCTTCAGGAATCCACTAATTGAAGGTCCAGGAACAATATTTGGTTGGTAACACATTTGCCACTGACGGCGAAATAGCTGAAATGGCCACACCCCTTTTTGGGCCACGCCCCCTTTTTTGCCGTGACTGTATCTACAGAACCGTTGGACCTAGGAGGTTGCCCGACCACTCAAAATTTGCGCAATGGCCACATTATGGGGGGTCAGTAATACATTTTCATATCCAAAAGTCAATGGTTTTTAAGATAATTGCCAAAAACCGATTTCAACATGTTACGAACTACAATTGTATGATACCACCAAGGCCACAACATTATATGACACTTATACCTTTTGCATCATCCTATTTTGGAATTTACTTATTTGGATTTCTACACTTTTCGCCTTTACTACAGCCACAAAACGTGACACATTTAATGTTCCTGTCTCTGCAAGTGCACGTTTTGGTACTCATACATGCTCTTGGGCATTTGCATGGAGGAGGCAGGTCATCGGGCCTGCACGATACTGGCAGTATCACTGGTGTTATGCCAACGTCCGTTGCTTCATACCCATACTGGAGTGGATCTGGTTTGGTGACGGCAGGAGTTGGGGCTTGCAACCACATCTTACACTGAAGAAATGCTCGCTTTATGTGTTCTCGTAGCGTTGATGAACAGCACACAAGCTGGTTGAAGTCCAGTTCTTTCTTGGAGTTGTGGTACTGCTCCCATCGATATTCATCGAAAGTGGAACAGTCGGTCTTCTTTAATCCAGACACAAGGAACTTTTCAGCATTGCTTGTTATCTGTGGTGACAGTTCTTCTACACCAAACCCTTCCAGTAGGGAGAGATCGATGGATGCTTTCAGGCCAGACAGCTTTGGACCCACCTTGCTGGTACTGTCGCAACCGCTGAGAGCATGAATGGCTGGGAGACACGACACCAAACCGTTGTCCAGTTGATCAACCAACATGTGGACTGGTACAGTTTTCTTTGTTTTCCGGTTACCAAGCTTCACGTACAGCTTTTGTAGTTGCCAGGTTGTGTTGAAGTGGAAGATGAGGTTGACAAAGACATCTGTGTCAGGCGAGTCGACCAAGACTGATTGAACCCCGTGTTTCACAACACCATCATTAATATGGAACATGATTCTGTCGTCGGATTCTTCTTGGTTGCTTGAGAGCTCTGCGATCTGTGTTTCAGTGCCAGCTAACAGTTTCCTGCATTCACCCCCATATACTCCTCCAAAGAATATTTCCTTGTCCGACTCGACATTCTGCAGCATCCACTTGAAGACATACTCCTGCAACCGAACTTTGTTCAACATTGAGCTCCAGAACATATCAAGATCGACAGGGAGTTTCTGATTGTCAGACCCAATGGTGATTGTGATTTGTTCTGAGGAACTTCGCTGTGCCTGTTCCATTTGCTTGATTGATGATTTTTGATAAACATCAAAAATAATGTCTATTCTTGTGGACACGGAGCCTGTAGCAAGAATCCTGTTGGAAAGACTCTCAGCCAATTCCCCGAATGTGTGAAGGCCCATCTTTTTCATCGGTAGTTTACGCACAAGTGCCATGAAGTCCACTATTGTCATCTGAGCGTCACTCTTTACATTCCTCGTCTCCTGTGGAAGGCGACTGACAAGTTCCCTGGCTAAGGAGGCTTTATCGGGCTTCTTCAATTTGATGCCATCTTTACATTCAGTGGTGAGGAACTGGGATGTGCTGGTCAATTCATACTTCAGGAGTTCTAGCATGCTGTACCCTCTTTCTCTAGCATAGTCAATGTACCTAACCGTTTCCGCTGCATCCTTTTTCGCCATCGATTTCTTCGCTGTGAACGGAGTAGAAGTACGTTTCACGAAAACAGTCTTGCGGTTGGTAGGGATTGTATCATGTAGGTGCTTCTCCTTATCCTGAAATCTGGTCTCAACAAACTCTTCATAACTCTTCTCACCAATTTCCAGGCATTCAAGTAATCCGTCGACAACCTCCTGGGGAATGTCAGCTCCAGTAGAGATGTTCTGAAGTCTGATTCCAGCGTTGAACGGATTGTTGATGGATTTTATGTAATCCAGAAGGGCCTTTGCACGAACATGGCCAATCTTCGTAGAACTTGGATTGAACTCATGGTGTAGGCTCAGCTCACTGTCATCTTTGTCTCCCAAGTTGCACCATTCCAGCAGCTGTGCCACATGAAGATCTTTCTCATGCTTTAGGAGATTCCATAAGGCTACTGCTTCTTTCTGTCTGGTCATCCCAATGATACCTCCAGCAACCTTGGCGGGTTTATTGTAACACTTCTCGAGTGCCATGTCAAATCCTACTGCACTGCCTTGTCGGGTAGTGTGGTACATCACCCATCCACCATCTGTAAAGCATCTGTAGATACCCGGGAACTTCCTTTGTAGGTCCAGGCAATCTTCAAGGAACAGCGTACCCCATCTGCTATAGTTTGTCCGGCCAAACCCGAAGAACAAAGGCATGCACCTCCGCACAGCTGAAACGACAAAACACCCATGACCGGAATTTCTAGCCATGTCTAGACTCTAGTCTAGACTCTAGACTAAATTCTAGTCTAGACTCTAGTCTAGACTCTAGTCTTGACTCTAGTCTAGACTCTTCAGGAATCAAGTAATTGAACAATAGGAACAGGAACAGGAACAATTACGAATAATATTGTAGTTCGTAACATGTTGAAATCGGTTTTTGGCAATTATCTTAAAAACCATTGACTTTTGGATATGAAAATGTATTACTGACCCCCCATAATGTGGCCATTGCGCAAATTTTGAGTGGTCGGGCAACCTCCTCGGTCCAACGGTTCTGTAGATACAGTCACGGCAAAAAGGGGGCGTGGCCCAAAAAGGGGTGTGGCCATTTCAGCTATTTCGCCGTCAGTGGCAAATGTGTTACCAACCAAATATTGTTCCTGGACCTTCAATTAGTGGATTCCTGAAGAGTTTAGGTCTGTACAATAAAGTGCATACTCAACCACCATGAGCTACTCTAGTAATATCCTGGGCCTTATCATCGTTTTTAATGCCACCAACGCCATAATTTTAAAGGAAGAACCTCGCATAATTATTTAACCCTTTATTATTATTATTTTAATTATACATTGATCTAAGGCTCATGTGGGAGCTTGTACATATACAGGTAGTGGACAAAAATGGAATCGCCTGGGTAAATGAGGCACAACAAGCAACGGCTTCCACACTGGTGTGGCCCATGTGTTCATGAAGCAAATAACATCCAAGCATGCTTCAGGTCATGTGACCTAAGTGGGATCTAAGCCGGCTTGGGATCAACGAAGCCTGGTGTTGGCTTAGCGGTTCGGGTGCCGGCTTGGGATCCTAGGATCCTGGGTTTGAATCCCGGTCGATCGCTGAATTAACGCCAGGGGGGTTGACTCAGCCTGTCATCCTTCCGAGGTCGGCAAATTGAGTACCAGTTCACTGGTAATTCCCTGTGTGTCGCAAGAGTCGACTAACAGGGTTGGTGGCAGGAAGGGCATCCGGCCGTAAAACATTGCTTCAAAAAGGGGACCATGGTGCACGAAAAAGGCCAACCCCTGCTTTGCAGGGAAAAATGGCCTCTAAAGGTGGTTCTTCTTTCTTCTTCTTCATGCTTCGGGTCATGTATAAAAATGCTGCACAGGCCTGGTTGCCCATAATTATGGCTGGCATAGCTACAAGATGACCCACCCCGCTCCCTCCCCCAATGCCCTCATCCACACAGCAAGTGTGGTGAGGTGCTGGTGTTTAACAAACGTGTCTGGATGCAGTGTAAAATATGGACTAAATGTGGAATTAAGAATAATGAATTTACGAGTAGTGCAAGTATCGCTAATATCTTACACGTGTCTGGAGAGGCAAAATGACCGAATTGAATCTGTCTAACTGCCTGGAAAGAAGAGAAGCCAAATTAAATAATGTCTAAAATGCGCAATGGTTACCGACCGACAAGTCTGTGGGTTCCGGGTTATGGGAGGTGGTACTTGTGGCTGTGCAATGGGGGAAGAAGAAGAACACCTCTCTATAGCCCTCGCAAACGCATATCTCCCATGACCCATTAAACCAGGGATGGGGCTATATAAACATAATTATTAACGATGTAACTATCTCGGGCACCTACGTGCTTGAAATCAACAATATTACGATGCAAACATGAACTGATTATATTTTGATGTCAAAGTTCATGGGAAGTAAAAATGTGATACTTGAGAACAGCTGAAGGGATTTATGTCAAACTTGGTACAAGTATGTATGATGATGTAATAATGTGGGCGGAGTAATATCGGTTGACATCGCGATGTCGAAGATAATTTGTTCACAGTTCTCGTTGACACTAAGGGGTAATAAAAATGATTCTGGCCTGTAAGTTGTGTGAGTAATGAAGGATATAGTTTAGTTTCTAAATATAATGTGCAAAGGAAACTTGCAAATACAGATTAATAACTGAGATACATATTATTCAGCTCAAGAGGAAATATTTCCCTTTTACAGGAAGGTACGGGTCCACGGGTCATCTCTGCCTTTGTGGAGGTTGTGTTTGATAACTCTGACAACCGACTGCCTGTAAGTATCGATCTTACAGTTAAAGTTGCTCAAATTTCGAATAAAATGTCACAAATTCTCCGTCTGTTAAGTGGTGCATTTGCACAGTGCGAGCTTAATGCTTGTATGCCTAAAATCCGATACAGTGAGTAGTGCAAGTTAATGGGAGTTATTGATATTAGGCATCAGATGTGACTGTGTGTCGTATGTGGAGGTGAGATGTTTATTTGAAATGTTGATTTTGTGTAAAAGGGTAACAAGTTATAATGTTGAAGTCGGGCTTTAAAGGGGAACCCAAATGCAATTTTTTTTTTTTTTTCTAAAAAGCATTGAAAATCATTAACCACAGTATAATCTGAAGGGAAAAAAATATTTGAATTTGTTTTCCCAATCGCAAAGTGTCGAAAAAAAGCCCGAAAGTGTCGATTTTCGATTTTGCCAGTGATGTCACACTCGTAACCCACCTTGAAATACGACAAAGCATGTACATGGCGCAGCACGGACACGACGACGCAGCACGGACACGACGACGCAGCACGGACACGACGACGCAGCACGGACACGACGACGCAGCACAGACACGACGACGCAGCACGGACACGACGACGCAGCACGGACACGACGACGCAGCACGGACACGACGACGCAGCACGGACACGACGACGCAGCACGGACACGACGACGCAGCACGGACACGACGACGCAGCACGGACACGACGACGCAGCACGGACACGACGACGCAGCACGGACACCGCTCGGATACTGCCCAGGTACACTCGCATACTGCTGACAAAATGGGCAACAAATGCTTTGTCCCACCATTGCAGGATGACCCGGTATGTTATATAATTGTCACGTTTTATACATTTCCAGGGTGCGATTGTGTCTGTGGTCGGGCTATGTCCGTGCAGTGTCGATGTCCCGCCCCAGTGGAGGGGGGAGGACGTGGTGGTGGCCAGGTTAGATCAGTCACCAGCAGGCCAACAAAGGTGTTTGATTCACCGCTCAAATCGACCGTGCACACGTGCTGGTAGCTGGGTAGAGAGGGTGTTAGTTGTGAGTGACAGTTGTTTCTTCCGCCTAATCATGGGGACAGCATCCTCTCTCAATCATGGCGGATAACCACCAGATCAAGACATCTCTGTTTTTCATAACAGTGCTTTGTAAAATATTCCGAGCACAAAAGCGTACATCTTGTAGATCCGATCCACACTCGCGTATTTCGGACAAACCTGGTCCAATTTCTGGCAAACTCTGGGTTTTTCGGCCATTGGTGTAGCATGAAACCATCTCGGTTTGTATTATTGCAACCACCAAGGAAGCATTGACGAGGCACGTTTGTAGAAAATCGAAAATTATTCACCGTTTGAGTTGAATCGTACCGTGATGTAACCCATAGACAGTACAAATATAGCGGTCAACTTCTGAGAGCGACATCATGGCAAAGGGTGAAGAAGAAAAAGATTTCTACTTTTAATCGCAAAATTACCCATTTTATAAATCGCAAATTGGAAAAAGACACATCATATCTATTTTGTAGGATATCAAGAGATTGATTAGTGTCAAAGTGGTCTGAGCGTTTGGGTTCCCTTTAACCCGTGTAGAAATATCGCCAGGGTGCAAGAGATTTTCGCTTTATTTATGGATATGGAATCGTATGGCAGCACTTGGGAGGGAGGTGTTTTAGAGGGAGGGAGTTTCATTTTCATGAATGTTCTCCCATCAAGGATATATGAATGGGAAAGAGGGGAGGACAGGGTGAAAGAAAGAATCGGCTGTCCTGAATTATTTTGTGTGCCATGCCACATCGTGATTTCGGGTGGTCCTTTTGAAATAACCCTGCGTTTGTGTTGCACTCTCCTGCATGTTTGGATTGATGGATAAAAGGTTCTTGAAGACTTGTGGTAAACGTGTGAATCGTTGACTTAATTTTCTAATTAATTATGACCTTAACCATCACGTTGTTAACTGAAAGTATTATCTCAAATGTCATCATAAGGCGAGATCTGTTATACGTCGCGCATCGCTGTTTGCAGATTGATAAAGAGGAAGTGACATTGCGGAGAGTTATTGGAGCCAAGAAAGATCAGTACTTCCTGGACAAGAAGATTGTGACGTAATATCTTTTATCGTTTTTTAAGCCATCAATTGTTTATTGTTTGAGTATGAACAAAAACAAGCATGCAAGATAACGGAAACAAGAATAATTCGATGGTGAACGGCATAAATGGAGACAACATTCACTTGGCGTTTTGGGTTTTAAGTGGCTTGAAACGCCACTCACTGGAATTTTGCGACGTCATCCAGCACGGCAAATGCTTTGAGAAAAGTCTACTTTAAATTGGGCAGAACGGAATAACTGGAGGAGTTGGAAGTAAATTTGAATCCCATAAGTATAATAGTTCAATCGAATTGTAAAACATTGTTTAACGAGAACAGCTCTTGGTAGTGTGCATACCTCCGCCAGGTTGAACAGTTTGCGTTTTGTATCCCACTGACAGGCTGGATCTGCATCAGGACCGGAACCAAAATCTAATCTCCTTGATCTTGTAATTTGCCTAACTCATCCACCGATTTAGTCATAATCCATCCATGACTTTTTGAAATTTGATGATATATACAGACTTGGCATTTAATATGGAATATATTTTTTGTGGGGATGAACTTACTTTTCAAGATGACTTAGAACCAAAAGTTCATTGGAATTATGTTGAAATTATTCTAGATTTTGTTAATGTGACCTTTAAAAGAAACAAAAACCACATTTGACATTTCAAAGCAAATAAATTGATCCTTGAAAGTGATGTAAACTGATATCAAACTCAATTCACGGACAGTACTGTGTTAAACTTCTGTACGTTTTCCAGAAGTATCTCTTAATTTTGCACATTAGCCAAAAAAAATTTCAACAAAAACAAAAGGTAAATTATGACTGGGATTACGGACAGTAAAATTACAGTTCAGTACTTCGTGTAACCCCCACGAGCATTCAGGAGAGCACGTACACGTCGAGGCATGCTGTTCATGAGATTTGCCAAGGCTTGGACAGGAATCGCTTGCCATGCAGTGACAATAGTCTGCTGCAATTCACGCACAGAGGTAGGCTGCTGGTCCAAGTTGTCGATTTGACGCGTTAATTCTGCCCACAAGTTCTCGATCGCATTCATATCCGGGGACATGGCAGGCCACTCCATATGCTCGACACCACGGTCAGCAAGAAAGTGTTGGATCATGCGAGCACGATGAGGCCGTGCATTGTCATCTTGGAAGACAAAGTTTCCTCGAAAGGCTGCACGAGCAAATGGAAGCAATGTTTCTTCCAGAATGACCCTGTACTTGAACTGGTTCAGGTTTCCATTGAGAACAACCAGGACAGTTTTGCCCCCTGCATGCAAAGCAGCCCAAACGGTCACCCCACCACCTCCAGCTTGGATTCTTGGCACTATACTATCGTCGTTGTGGGCTTCATGCACTTGTCTGCGCACTCGGACGCGGCCATCTTGACGATAGACCAGAAATCTAGACTCGTCACTGAAGGTCACGTGATTCCAGTGTCTTGGCTGCCATTGACGGTGCTCTCTGGCCCACTGCAATCGGCGCTGGCTGTGTTGTCTGGTCAGGCGTGGCTTTCTCAGGGTACGCCTGGCACGATAGCCTACTTGAACCAGTCGTTGGTTGACTAGCCTTCTGGATACAGGCACATTTGTCAGTTCCTGCCACTCAGCCCTAAGCCGATTAGCTGACTTGATACGGCCATTGCAGACTAACTGGTGCAGCTGGCGATCATCTCTCCTTGTGATTCTGCGTGGACGTCCTGGCCTCGGTATTGGAGTAGGGACACCCCTCTGAGCATTTCGTTTCAGGATCTTTGACACCTGACCTTGAGTGATGCCATACTGCCGAGCAATAGCACGCTGTTTCATGCCAGAATTTCGTAAAGCCACCACTCCATGACAAACAGCATTGTCAAGTTGACGGACCATCTCCAGAGGAAGCGGCAATAACTTTTGTAGACGTGCAGCAGTTGTTTTCCACTAATACAGAACGCAACAACCCTTATATACCCGATTGTGAAGCCAATCGTCAAATGTACCTGTCCTTACATTTTGTCACGCCACCTGTGATATAATCCTGTTGACTTCTTGCTGCGAAAGACAATCAGTGACATGGTTCTTTCAACAAAGACATCACCGAAGGGTAAAAGAAACTCACCAGATTGATGTACTGAGTTCAGAAAGTAAACCCAAGTCAAGAAAAAAAAAAAATTCCATATTAAATGCCAAGTCTGTATATAATATATTGTCGTGTCCCCGAGGTTAAGACCCCAAGAGGACGAATGGCAGAAACGAGCTTAAACTCCGAGGCGTACTCCGAACCTTGGCGGGATTGTCTTTGCCGAGCATGGGAGGGCCGAGCCATATCTATTCGGGAACACACGCAGGGGTTATCTGAACCCACAAACACAAAGACGGGACAGCAAAATCCACAACACAAGAAAAGTAAGATTAGACAAATAATGATTTAATGAAAATAAATGCAAATAACAATGAAAGGTGAGGTAAAAACTAAAATTCCTAATTGAGACGTCTCCACTCACTCGTATACAAACAAGGGCAAAAGATAATGAAAGAAAATAAATAATGTTTTGGTGATTGGCCGGCACTCAGGTTTGCGTCCCCAAATGGCTGGTAAGGCTTGCTGGGCGTCGCCTCGAACCACTGTGCGGGAAATGCACAAGATGGCGTGGAATCACACCCGCAGCCATCCGCCGGCTTGAGGCAAGCAGGCAGGATCTTTCTTGGCTAATACGGCTCCGATGGTCTCCCTGGCGCACACAGATGAGCGCCCGTTGTCCTCCAATGCAAAACAACCAAGCGGACGCTGCGATGAAGACCAGGATCAGATGAGAAGACTGCGACCGCCCACAACCAAACCCGGGACAAGAGAGACCAAAATGGTTGGAGCGCATTCTCTTCCCTTTCAGCTCTTGACTGTTCCACAATGACGTCACACTCTGTCCAATCACCAAGTGCTACTCAATCACGAAGGCCGGGCATGGCCTCCCCGTTACGAGTCGTCAGTGGGTGGAGTCCAGTCGTCGTTTGGGAATGTTCAGATGACGTCGGCGGTCGTATATATAATATATATATATATATATATATATATATATATATATATATATATATATATATATATATATATATATATATATATTATATATATCGTTTTTGGCCCCGTCTCTCAATGGTGAAGAATCACGTAAATATTATTGTATCTGGATTGTCACTGAAATCAAATCGATTCGTTCTTGTGACGCACACAAAACTGCCTATGAAGTTCCATCCGAATCCATCGCTAACTTTTTCAGATATCATGCTGTACATCGATTTGGCCCTGTTACTCAATGTTGAAGAATCACTTTAAAAAAAAAAAAACATCTCATATCTTTACCCAAAATCAAATCTATTCATCCTCATACACCCAACCTGTCCTCCGAGTTTTGGCCGAATCCGTCCACAACTTTTTGAGATATCCTGCAGGCAGATAGACAAACAAGCAGATATGCAGGAGTGAAAACATAACTTCCGTCCACCTTTGGTGGCGGAGGTAATTATACCTGTAAATTTTGGTGACTATATGCGAAACGTTTAACTGAAAGTAACCCCGATGGACAAGCACGGTCCTTTCATTTACATATATACTTAATCGAGATTAGTTTCCTGCCTCAAATTTAAAACTGCACGTTCCTTAAAGAAAATAAATATGAAGCGGCATGGAAGTTGAAAAAATATCCAGACGTCGATACCTGTTTGTTTGTGTACCCACAGTAAGAACGACGTGATGAACCTCCTTGAGAGCGCTGGATTTTCCCGGAGCAATCCTTACTACATTGTGAAGCAAGGAAAGGTGTGTAAATGTGCCGCATCATACAATTAAGTGAACTCTTGAATTTCTTCCTCTTTAGACGTAGAATGTGAGCAGGAGTTGGTGTTGAGGTGTTTTCCCCTCTGGTGTGGAAGGTTTATACTCCAGTACTGAAATATTGAGCATTTATCATGTTAGGATTTTTTCCCTTCATTAGGGTAAGTCTCTCAGGAATTAATTTAAAAAATACATTTTAAAAAATAATAAGCTGGAGAGGAAATAGCCTGTCTCATTGTAGGTCACAATTGTTTCATCTCATCAGAGAACTCTACAAATCAGGGCCTGCATTTTGATTGTGCAACACTTTGCGGCATTGGCAACCATCCCCGGCATGTTTGCTTTGTGCGTTCAAAAAGGAGTTGCAGACATAAGACAGAGCATATGTTGCGAATTCTGTGTCATTGAGCATAAGGAAAGAAAATGTTAGGAAATACACCATTGCTAATGTCAAAGAAGAAAGAAAAAAAAAATTCTGGTGTAATGTTGCAGGATATAACTTGAGCGGCACTCAGGAGAGCATACCGCCACCTGGTTGGCCATATCATTCAATGGTGAAGAATCACTTAAAAAATTATACGAGCCGGATCCGGATCTTCACCAAAATGGAATCGATTCTTCCTTGTCTCACACACAACCTCTACACCTAGTTTCGTCCAAATCCGTTCATAACTTTTTCAGATATCCTGCTATATGTTGGTTTTAGCCCTATCACTCAGTGGTGAAGAATCACTTAAAAAAATTAATAATTCTCATATCCGAATCCATGTTCAGATCTTCACCAAAATCTAATCGAATCTTCCTTGTCAGAAACCCAACTTGGCCACCAAGTTTCGTCCAAATCTGTCCACAACTTTTTGAGATATCCTGCTATACACTACATGACCAAAAGTATGTGGACAACCCTTCTAATTAGTGGATTCGTTTGTGTCAGCCACACCCATTGCTGACAGGTATATATCGTCAAGCACACAGCCATGCAATCTCCAAAGACAAACGGATCTTGTTCGCAAACGGACGGACGGACGGACGGACAGACAGACAAAAAGCAAACATTGGCAGTAGAATGGGCCATACTGAAGAGCTCGGTGACTTTCAACGTGGCACCGTCATAGGATGCCACCTTTCCAACAAGTCTGTTCATCAAATTTCTGCCCTGCTCGAGCTGCCCCGGTCAACTGCAAGTGCTGTTATTGTGAAGTTGAAACATCTAGGAGCAATAACATCAAAGCCGCAAAGTGGTAGGCTACACAAGCTCGCAGAACGGGACTGCTGAGTGCTGAAGCGTGTAAAAATCGCCTGTCCTTGGTTGCAACACTCACTATCGAGTTCCAAACTGCCTCTGGAAGCAACGTCAGCACAACAACTGTTCGTCAGGAGCTTCATGAAATGGGTTTCCATGGCCGAACAGCCGCACACAAGCCTAAGATCACCATGCGCAATGCCAAGCGTCCGCTGGAGTGGTGTAAAGTTCACCGCCATTAGACTCTGGAACAGTGGAAACGCGTTCTCTGGAGTGATTAATCACACTTTACCATCTAGCAGTCCGACGGACGAATCTTGGTTTGGCGGATGCCAGGAGAATGCCAACTGTAAAGTTTGTTGGTGGAGGAATAATGGTCTGGGGCTGTTTTTCATGGTTCGGGCTAGGTCCCTTAGTTCCAGTAAAGGGAAATCTTAACGCTACAGCATACAATGACATTCTAGACGATTGTGTGCTTCCGACTTTGTGGCAACAGTTTGGGGAAGGCCCTTTCCTGTTTCAGCATGGCAATGCCCCCATGCACAAAGCAAAGTCCATAGAAATGGTTTGTCAAGATCGGTGTGGAAGAGCTTGACTGGCCTGCACAGAGCCCTGACCTCAACCCCATCGAACACCTTTTGGTTGATGTGGAATGCCGACTGCGAGCCCCGCCGAATCGCTCAACATCAGTGCCCGACCTCACTAATGCCCTTGTGGCTGAATGGAAGCAAATCCCCGCAGCAGTGTTCCAAATCTAGTGGAAAGTTTTCCCAGAAGGGTGGAGGCTGTTATAGCAGGAAAGAGGGGACCAACTCCATGTTAATGCCCATGATTTTGGAATGAGATGTGTGATGTTCAGGTGTCCATGTACTTTTGGTCATGTAGTGTATATAGTTTTTGGCTCTATCTCCCAATGGTGAAGAATCACTTGAAAATTTCTACTAGCCGAATCCGAATCCGGATCTTCACCAAAATCTAATCATTTCGTCCTTTTCACATACGCTACCTCTCTGACAAATTTCGTCCGAATCTATCCACAACTTTTTGAGATATCTTGTTCACAAACGGACAGACAGGGGTGAAAACATAACCTCCATCCACGTTTAGTGGCAGAGGTAATCTTACTGTAATTCACCAAATGTCTGTCTGTCTGTCTGTCTGTCCGTTTAAAGGTACCGTAAAAACTGCCGAACCAATCGCAACGATATTTTGGGTGGGTAATCCTGGGATCTCCAGGAGTAAAATAGGCTATTTAGTTTTCCCAATTTCAGCTTTAGTCTCAAGCATTCTCAGGTTTGGACCCCGCATAACATTGCGTTCGCATAACGTTCATTGTGACGATGTTTTCATTGTGACGATGTTGTTTTCCCGGGTGCCGCACAAACGGCTGCACCGATCGCTGCACAGCTGCACCGATCGCTGCACGTCTGCACCGATCGGACTCGGTGACCTCGGACAAAGACCTTTTATAAGGACACGGGGTTGAATCCCTGCTTGAGAGAATTCCAACCCCCTCCCCGCCATCACGGCCGTCTCTCCAACTCACAATCCCACGAGATATGCGGAAAGGGCGACCCAAAACCAATTATCTTCTTTTTGATTCGTATATAAACATCACTAAAAGTAAATAATGGCCTCGGCCAAAGTTCAAATGACGTGAGTTTAATCTCTACATGAGAGAATTCCACATTGCTATTTGGGCGGTGTATACGCTAACAGATCGCTGTCTCCATCGATCTTGCCAAGGCCGTAACACTGATCGGCTCAAAATCCTTTTAACTGTTGATTTGGAAGTTTTTACAATGAAGGAAACACGTATCGGGAGTACATACGACATCGGGAGGACTAACTGCACGCGTCTTCAGTATCAAGCTTGAATCTCTCATGGCGGATCTGAAGAGCGGAATGCTTGGAGAAGTGGTGGGCTACTTCGGCATGAAGGAGGATCAGAAACGTGGACTCCCACACTGCCACATCCTGCTGATACTTGCTCCCACATGACGTTATTTTCCCGGGTGCCGCACAAACGGCTGCACCGATCGAGATTTAACGGATGTTTATATAAATCGTTTAAAAGAAAAAAAGCCTTCAATGTCTGATATTTAGCCTTTTCATTTGGGCCTCCCAATTGAAGCCCCGCCCATAGGGTGGGTACCGTTGCTAGTAAATAATAATAACTGAAGAGTTTGCCCGATATGTCCGATATTTGTCACTGGTCCCTCTGCCTCATCTACAGTGCCCGGATGTCCTGCCATGAAACTCATCAAATATGTGCCATGAGTGACGTCACTGTTCCATGGGGAAATGCCGGTGCCGCGACTGTGCGAGGAGAAGGAGGGGAGCAAGCACGGAGGAGCCTGGTTTCAGTCAGGACGTGAGAGCCAGATTCAACAAGTGTAACGTGTGCAAGGGGTCTATCCTGTGCCCAGGACAGACTCCCTGCACAAACAAGTAGTGCCAAACTGGGCCATACAAAGAGCAACGTAAAGAATTGACGAATCTCTAAATTTTATTTTAATGGGCGCTTACATGAAGTCGAGTTTACGTATGTTGAGGCTTGCGTAACCCGAGGACTGCCTGTACTTCAATTTTAATAAAACTATTTTTAAAATCGAAGTTTAGCGATTGGCCTGCAGGCGATTTGTGGCCTACAGTGTTCAAGTATATATACTTCAATTTAAATAAAATGGATTATAAAAGTCGTATAAATAAATTAATTCTGGGTTTTACCACCGTTTCACCCTATCTAACACGTCACATTCGTTATTTGTGTGTCATATGTGTCCATTATAACGTCTTTAAAAACAGTAAGCTTGCTGTTTGGAAGGATTTTCAATTTTGTTTGACTGCCAGACAGGCAGACAGAGTAACATTATCTCGCTCCTCTCTGTGTGATCAGGATGAATTTAGAGACGATGTACGGTAAAACGGCAAACTTGTCTTCCGTTTCATATTCCGATTCGTGTTAAAAATACAACATTCAATTTAAATAAGTTGTTCCTCGATCATGAACTGATAAGACAGACAGATGGATGGACATTAATCAATTATTGCTTAACCCCCTCTTTTCACTTCACGTGCACGGGCTAATAGTTGCATTTATTAAGTGCGTTTTGCCAATGGATACAAGGCATTGAGATAAAGAGAGACAGGGTTAGGGTTAGGGTGAGGGGGATGTAAAACAACGACACAGAAGGGTGTGGATACGTTTTCAATCACTTTTTCAAATAGTCAACTGTCATTATACTTGAGCAGCATCTAGGGATAAATTGGTGGAGAAAAAAAAATGATGACGTCATAGGTCACATGGTATGGGCGCCATTTTGGAAAAAAAAAAACTTTTCACCTTTATATCTCCAAAAGCGCTGCATACAAAAAATTGAGACATTGCTCATTGTAAAGAACTCTCCATGGGGAATACCATTTGTTAAGGATGATGTCATAGGTGCCTCCATTATGACATAATTCGACAAGTACAAAACTTAATCCGATCAAGATAAAAATTTCTTGTCATCTCGGGATAAATTGGTGGAGGAAAAAAAAATGGCGTCATCGGTCACGTGGTTCCGCCGCCATGTTTGTTATAACACAAATGCCTTAAAAAACACGACCTGGCGAGGGTCTACAATCTCTGATTGCTCTTTCTTGTTTTCATTGAAATTGGGATTTGTTCCGAAGCCTTAAGTCAATCATTTGAAAGAACTATAACCTGCATTTTTGTGGAGTTTATGTTCAACAAGGGAAGGAGCTGCTGTAGAATGAAGTGAGTGAGGTGTTGTCTGCTGTGTAAAACATGATGAGATAGATGCAAGGAGAGAAGATGACAAAGACTTGAATGTTTGAATAATTATATATACTAGGGCATGCCCGTACTATATATATATCTAAAATTATATCCCCCCCCTCTATTTACATGAAATGGTTTGGTCCAAAGCGAACGGCTTGCGAGTACGGTGACAATCCCCCCCCCCCCCCCCCCTCTATTTACATGAAATGGTTTGGTCCAAAGCGAACGGCTTGCGAGTACGGTGACAATCCCCCCCCTCTATTTACATGAAATGGTTTGGTCCAAAGCGAACGGCTTGCGGAGTTTGGTAAAGAAATCGCCATAGCGTGCACGTAATTAGTTTTAAAACATAGTTTAACGGCAACATAGTTTGCCAACGTGAAATAAATGAATACGCTCTCAAATGTGCCGTCCGAGGCAGAGTCTGTTCGCCACGTTCGGCACACGTGATAGCTCGCTGCTCTCTGATTGGTTGAATCGTTTTTTGGACATAGCTCGGTAACTACTTGTCCGATTAATATGAAACCTTGAAAAGGCACATCCTCGGGTCCCCAGCAATATACCTGGCAAGTTTCAAGTATATCGGACCCGTGGTTGTCGAGAAACAGCGGTCACAGACATACATACATACATACATACATACATACATACATACATACATACATACATACACACAGAGATTACTGGAATTATAGATAGATATACAGTGAAACCTTGACTTACGAGTGCACCAACTTACGAGTTTTCCGAGATACGAGCCGTCGCTCGGTCGATTTTTTGCTTTGTGATGCGAGCCGAGATCTGAGTTACGAGCGAGCGAGCTTACGCCACCCGCCACTAGGTTGCCCAGCGAGCGTTCAGTTCACGTGGTTATCTTGCCGTGCAAGCATCTCTGCCGTATCGCTGTTGCTTTGTTTTCGCATTTTGTTTATTTTGGAAAATTTCTTAGTTTTAACCATGGGTCCTAAGAAATTGAGTGCCAAGGGCAGTGCTGAGAAGAAGAAAAGGATGATGTGCTTGGATATAAAACACGTAATCGTCGAAAAACATGAGCGAGGTGTGCGTGTTGTCGACTTGGCGAGGCAGTACGATCGTAGTACTTCTACGATATGTATGGTTTTGAAGCAGAAGGAGTCGATAAAGGCTATAATGCCAGCCAAGGGCGTTAAGATTATTTCAAAGCTCCGGACCTCTGTCCATGAAGAGATGGAGAAGTTGTTGTTTGTGTGGTTGACAGTGTCAGTAAATACAGTGAGTAAATACAGTGAGGAGTGTGAGTAAATACACTTAATAAAACCAGTTTATTTCTTTACATTCTCTTTTATTATGTACAGTATATACGAGGTCGTGCTTGTTTATACATTATTTGTTATTTATAAAGTACATTTTTCTTATTTAAAAACATGTAACAAAAAAAATTGGTGTGGTTTTTGGGGGGCTGGAATGGATTAATAGCATTTCAATTCATTTTAATGGGGAAATTTAATTTGAGAAACGAGCAAATTGAGTTATGAGCTCGGTCACAGAACGAATTAAACTCGTAAGTCAAGGTTTCACTGTATATATTGTTGTGGATATGAGAATTGTGTTTTTTTTTTTATTGTGGTAAAATATCACCCTCCTTCCTCCATTTGGTGTATAAAGGTCAAAGGTCGTGCCCGTAGTTATTCCATATACAATGACGTAGCAAATCATAGATTTCCTCCTTGTTCAGTAGTTATCTCCTTATTATGTTTATTAGATTAAGGCTGTGTCTTCCATTAATTGACACTCCATTGCACAGAAGTCAAATAAGCTAGGCCCCCTTTCGTTTTCCATCCCAGCGGTGCGAGTGGTTTTCCATCCCAGCGGTGCGAGTGGTTTTCCATCGCCGCAAGACTCCATTAGCCACGAGGTAATCTCGGAGAAGAAGGGGGAGGAGCCAAATCACGGGCATTGCCTGCCCATCGTCATCAAAAGGGTGGAGCCAGCGAGCCCTCACCAGCCAACCAGGGCTGGAAAGATACCATCATGGGCGTGGCGCGGGTTGATCTAAAAGCGCGTTATAAAAGCGCCCGCGCAAGCATTTTGAGAGAGAGGCGGCGGATGTGGCAGATGCGTGACAAGAGCAGTCCACCGGAGTTCAGTTCAGAGGAGGAGAGAGGGAGTTCTGGAAAGGAAAGAGCATAGCCAAGGAGCACTAGGCGAATGAGAATCGGCACGCCCTGCTCGCGGTACCAACCAGCACTCGAAGGAACAGCAAGTGCGGGCACGTGAACCTCGACGTCCCGCGGTCCTCGGATCTCCCTGTCGCCCGTTTTGTGAACCAGAGTGCGAGGAGTCGGAGCTGTCACCTCCAGCCCTGCCGTTTGCACGGACCTGACCCTTCCTCTCCCTCCAGCATTTGTTCCTGCCATTCCATCCTACTGTGTACGTGAGTTTGTTCTGTGTGTCTTGCCCTGGGGTTAAGTAAGACCGTTTAGTTAAGTTAAATTGCACTGTGTCCTTCTGGTCCGTCCCTCTTTCTGCATTATTTTATTATCCTTCCTTCTTCCTTGGTTTCTTTTATTGTGTAAATAGTAGTAATAAATAATATTCGTATTTCCAACCTTTTGCCTTCGTCTTCGTCTTCTTCACATCCGTCGTCTTTGTCTTTTCCCCATTGAAAACCTGTGGCACGATTTGGCCAACGTTCAAGGATCGGGTCTAGTTTCTGTTAATAGTTCGTGCCGCGGTTGCTAAAACCGCTCGGCAATTAACATCTGTCCGCGGTACGAACGGGGCTGTGCACCTGCCTTTCCGGAGGTAGCTGGGCAGCGTCAGGGACCACGTCGGTCAGTTATAGAAGAGGGGATTAATCCCCCCTCTAAGGGGAACAGAGGCCGACGTTGGGTTCCGTAACAATTGGTGTCGGGAGCGAGATTCGGACCTGAAGCGCTTGGCACGCTCAAATTACGAGTGGCCCAAAATTTTGTTTTATAAAATCCTAAATTTAAAAATCGTGCCATGGATGGTCAAGGCGACGGGATGCCGGTGGGGGAATTAGAAGAGGGGTTAGGGGTAACCCAGGACCAGAGGGAAGAAATGGAGGAGGAGAGAAATGGTGAGGTGGTTGAGGGGGTTTCAGGCGGACAAAATGGCGCCCTCGCGCACGTGGTTGCAGGGGCACAAAATGGCGGCGCCGTGGAGGGTGAGCCCGCGGTGGCGGCTGGGGATGCTGGGCAAACCGGGTTTGACCTCAGATTATTCTTGACCCAACTGAATGCAAAAATGGATAGGATGGGGGGCCAAATGGGGGCAATGAGGGACGAAGCGAGGGGTACCAATGAACAGTTGGGAAATAAATTTGAGGGGTTAGACAATAATTTTAAGGGGTTAGACAATAAGTTTAAGGGGTTGGACAATAAATTTGAGGGGTTAGACAACGGGATAAAAGGGGTGAAGAATGGGTTAACGGGGCGAGAAACCAGGATGGAAGACAAATTGCGGGAAATAGGGGAGCAATCCGCCCGGGAAATCAAACAGATGGGGAACCAGATAGAGGAGGTGAAAATCAGGTTAGAAACTAAATTGGATGCTCAAAGTAAGGAATTGGACCAGATGAGGGCAGCCTCTACCAAAGAAATGGAGGAGATGGGGGAGGAAATAAGACGAGGTGTGAGCGAGGAGGTCTCGGGGGTACGCAAGGAGGTAAGGCGAGGTGAGAAGCGTATGGAGAAAGAGGTGAGAAATGGGACGGCAAAGTTACAAGGTGGCATAGAGGAGTTGACGCAGGGGGTGGGGCAGCTGACAGTAGGACAAAGGGAGTTAAAGGAACAGGTACAAAAGAATACGGCTGTGATCGAGGGGTTGAAGGCGACCCAGAAGGAAATAAAGAGGGACGTAGCAGTCATAAAGAAGGAGTGTCAGACGGTACATGAGGGACTAACAGCAAGGTTGGACGAGGTGACAGAGGCAATAGAGACGAAAGAACGGGAGGTGAGGACGCACATAGAGACGGTCAAGGTGGCATTAGAGGAAGAGATCGAGGGGGCGCACCGGGAAATGAAGGAGGTAAAGGAGAAATTAGAGGAAGTGGAAGAGGGGGTGAGTGAAATTAAGAAGAGACGGAGGGAAACTAAGAAGGAGATAAAGGAGGAAGTGATGGAATATGTGCAAGGTCTGTGCTCAAATCGTGACGGTGTGCTCACTAACCAAATAAAGAGTTTGCAGGTGGTGGAGGAGGAGCGACGCCGAGGTGAGTGGCGATATACTCGGAAATGTATATGGTGTGAGGGGAGATTCAGTCGGCTTGCGGGGTGTTGATTTAGACCCGGGTGTTCGTGAGAGGCCGCGGGTGAGGTGTGCGAAAAGTACAGAGTGTGAAGGAGGAGGTGTGCGAGGATGCCCGACTATGGGGTGTGTGAGGAAAAAGTTGCGCTGAGGAGTGAGTGTGCTGTCGAGAGTGAGTTGGTCATAGCGCAAGTGCGGGGGGCACATGGAAGCGCGTGATGGGGAGTGTTACAGGGGATGTAACGAAGGAGTGCACACCTGTGGTGAGTGTTACAGAGGACGTAACGGGAGAGGGTGCACGAGAGAGGTGTGTAACAGAGGAGTGCGTGGGTACAGAGTGCGCTGTCGAGAGTAAGGGTGAATGCGCGACCGAGTGGGGTGGTGAGAGTCGTGCGAGTGACACGGAGCACGAGTTGGTTGTGGCAGGTGAGAGAGAATGTACACCTGGAATGGAAGGATGCACACCTGGAATGGTCGAGCGCGTGAGGGAATGCAGACTGGAGTTAGTAGTGAGGCACGTGATTGGGTGTGCGGAGGAGAGCACACCCGTGGTTGTCACAGAGGATGTGACCGAGGAGGGGGCGCGAAGAGGTGTGTTGGTGAGGTGTGCGAACGATGAGTGTGTGCAAAGGTGTGCGGTAGTCAGGTGTGTGGCGGGGAGCGGAACAAGAACAAGTGCAATAACGAAGTACGCGGGGTGTACGGGCGGCGTTGGAGCACCGAGCTCGGTGAAGATGAAAGGGGTCGCGCATGCATGTGAGCCTGCAGGTGAAGCATCGACGGTAACCGGGTTAGCGGTTAGATCGACCTGTAGCCAGAGCGAGCCCTCGGTTCGTGCCGGGCTTCGTGTGCCGCGGGAACCAGCGGGGATCGTAACCGCGGCGGTTTCGAAAGAACCGCTGTGCGGGATCCACGCCGGGCCGCGCTCTGAACGGCCGCGTCCGTGCTCCGCTAGGCGGAACGGGCGGCCCGGTAAGAAGGGTCGGGACGGCGACCCCTTTTGGTTGCGGCGTTCCGGCAGGGCGAGATCGGGTCATCAGGCGGGAGACCGAAAGGCTCCGCGCCGAGGTGGACCTTGAGATCTCGGCCCGAGTAAACCTCCTTCCCTGCACCGAATGCCGGACGGATCCAACTGCCGGCACCGAACAACCCGCATTCATTGCTCGGCTTTGCGAAGCCGAGCTTTGGAGATGAATTGGCGCACCGAGAGGCTCCAGTGAGTAGACTGTGATGATGATAGTGTTTTGGACCCGAAATTGAGATAGAAAAAATTTGATGATTGGCAGATGATTGGTAGAGTGATTGGGAAATTTTTGATTGGTTGCAATTGGATGAGCCAAATTTATAGTGGAAGATGCCCGATGTGGAGGGATGGCAACTCTGCCATCTCACACACAAGGGGGCAAAGGAGCAATAGTTTTATGGGGTTGGCAGTGTAAGCTCGCCGAGGGAGGGTTTGAATAATGTATAAGGATCTAGAGAAGAAGGACCATAGGTAACGGTAAGGTTAGGTAGCAACATTGGACAGGTAGGGGGGACATAGAGAGGATAGTTGGATGATAATGACGAGGGAGCGCAATAATGTAAGGGGCGACGGGGAAGCGCGAGTGTTAGCAGGAAAGCAGGTAGATCAGATGATGCCGTGTGTTTGAGGATTGAAAGTGTATTGAGTAGTGTATTGTGAAAAGGTGATTGTGAGTTGTTTTGAGCGTGGAAGTGTATGAAGCAGAGCATGAGGAACGATTGTGGTTGTGCATTGTATTGAGTGATTGAAGGAGCTTTGGAGGAAGGAGGGTGCAGGAAGCACCAGGTGTGATTGCACAGGTGTGCAAAATACAGGTGTATGGAGAATGGTTGCGTGGAATATATGGAGTATGGAATATATGGAGTATGGAATATATGGAGTATGGAATATATGGAGTATGGAATGGATGGTATGGAGTGAGTATGATGGAAACTGTGGAGTGGAGTGGATGGTGCGAAGGTGTGAATGGGGAGGATGGACCCCATCACGAATACCCGGGGAGGGTAGTTTAAGCGTTAGGTAGAGGGTACAGGTAAATTGTGGTTGGATATTGGCATCTGTGGTGCGTGTGGAAGAATGGTGTTTGGATGGGTGCATTAGTGACGTGGAAATGGCTGGGCGTGTGGCCTGTTAGTGTGTAGTTGGTTGAGCACTCCGCCACTGTTAGGATGTCGGCCAGGTGAGGCCGCAGGTAGGCTCTGGGAGCCGTTAGAGTTGTGGAAGGGGCCCGAGGATCCGGAGGACGGACCTGGGTAGCCCAGTGCCAGAGGGCACCGAGTGGGGAGGGCGCCAGAGGGCCTTCCCCAGATAGATAGGCTAGGGTGAGGAGCAGGTAAGCTCGGAGGCAACTACAGTGGTGGAGGTGTGCAGGTGGGTAGACCTGCTGGGAGAGCCACACGACCCAGTCCTGAAATTGTGCAAGGGCACAGGGAGTTGAATTGGGGGAGTGAGACCCCAAATTGAGGAAGCACCACAGTTTGGTCAATGGGAATTTGGTTCTTAAAACCGCATAGAGTAAGACGGCCAATGGTTTGGCAGGGAAAGACCCCGGGTAGTGTAAAGTGTGTTAATGTCATTTAGAAGATAGTTAGGATTAAGAATCTCCTTGTACCATCTACATCCACTCACCTGAGGTAACAGGACTCCACACCATGCCATGTTTTATTATTTTTGTGCAAATGTTTGGAATGTGAGACGCATCATGACGTGGGTGTGACATTGTGCTTTGTTGTTCCATCTCTCCCTCCTTATGAGGATTGATGATGAATTGGGTGATGGCAAATTTTGGTTAGAGGGATTGTGGGGACGAATTTGGTATTAGGCGAAATATGGGGAAGACGTGACGGTAGCGACAAATTTGTAAATGTGTTAGATTTTTTTTGTACATATGGGGTAAGGGCAAGGGTAGAGTTGGTAACAGGGGGGGGTGACGTACGGTAGGGACGAGCTTTCTCACTTCGCTCTCCGTACGCACCTCGTCTTGCATTGCCTTGTTGATGTGTACCCTTGTGACCTTACCCCTCACTCACCTGTCTTCTCCCCCCCCCCCCCCCCTTGTCTCCCACCCGAGGACTGTGCGCCGAGGGGAGCGTGCGGGAGTCCGCCATTGTGTGCCCGAAACTCCCGCAACCAGCTGTCTGCATCGATGCACCACGTATGGACCACATGTCTGTGGCTGAGCACCACTTATGGACCCCACGGGTTGGGGCATGGCCCCTTTGCTGGAACCGGCCATGATGGCCCGAGATCTTGCTGGCGGACCTTGGTCACAGGGCACCTATGCCATACAGATGAACCACACATAGTCGGCCCTGTGGGCCATAAATAAAAAGAACAATGGACACGGTTGTGCACTTTTATTATGTCCAAATAGGCCGCCAGTAAGAAGAGCACGTTGACAACATCTGGAAGAGCATTAGCCAGCAGAGGGAGCCGAAGAGCAAGACCACCAGCAGGGTTTGGGTTTACTGTTTATTATGAACTGTGGTGACTGTGCACTGATTGGTGCTTTATGGTGCTTTGGTGCATTTTTGGTGCTTTATGGTGCGTCGATGAAGCGCAGGCTGTCTTCCCCCCCCAAAAAGAACAATCGCAGGTCCTGGGTTAGTTTTGTAAATACCAGCGTCAATTGTAAATAATGCTCCCCACCGTAAATGTATAGTTTGAGAACCATTCTGCCATTCGGTTAGCTGTGGGTGTGAGTCTGTTAGATAGGGTGCAATGGAGCAGCGGGACATATTTATTTGTGTTTTAAAACTGTCACACTCAGGGTCAGGTTAAATGTAGAGGGAACTACACCTACGTGCCACGCTAAAGGTAAAAGTAATAGGCCCGGGACGTGCCTAAGAGGAGGAGGGTGCAGTGTTGTGGATATGAGAATTGTTTTTTTGTTATTGTGGTAAAATATCACCCTCCTTCCTCCATTTGGTGTATAAAGGTCAAAGGTCGTGCCCGTAGTTATTCCATAAACAATCACGTAGCAAATCATAGATTTCCTCCTTGTTCATTAGTTATCTCCTTATTATGTGTATTAGATTAAGGCTGTGTCTTCCATTAATTGACACTCCATTGCACCGAAATCAAATAAGCTAGGCCCCCTTTCGTTTTCATCCCAGCGGTGTGAGTGGTTTTCCATCGCCGCAAGACTCCATTAGCCACGAGGTAATCTCGGAGAAGAAGGGGGAGGAGCCAAATCACGGGCGTTGCCCGCCCATAGTCATCAAAAGGGTGGAGCCAGCGAGCCCTCACCAGCCAACCAGGGCTGGAGAGATACCATCATGGGCGTGGCGCGGGTTGATATAAAAGCGCCCGCGCAAGCATTTTGAGAGAGAGGCGGCGGATGTGGCAGATGCGTGACAAGAGCAGTCCACCGGAGTTCAGTTCAGAGGAGGAGAGAGGGAGTTCTGGAAAGGAAAGAGCATAGCCAAGGAACACAAGGCGAATGAGAATCGGCACGCCCTACTCGCGGTACCAACCAGCACTCGAAGGAACAGCAAGTGCGGGCACGCGAACCTCGACGTCCCGCGGTCCTCGGATCTCCCTGTCGCCTGTTCTGTGAACCAGAGTGTGAGGAGTCGGAGCTGTCACCTCCAGCCCTGCCGTTTGCACGGACCTGACCCTTCCTCTCCCTCCAGCATTCGTTCCTGCCATTCCATCCTACTGTGTTCGTGAGTTGTTCTGTGTGTCTTGTCCTGGGGTTAAGTAAGACCGTTTCGTTAAGTTAAATTGCACTGTGTCCTTCTGGTCCGTCCCTCTTTCTGCATTATTTTATTATCCTTCCTTCTTCCTTGGTTTCTTTTATTGTGTAAATAGTAGCAATAAATAATATTCGTATTTCCAACCTTTTGCCTTCGTCTTCCTCTTCTTCACATCCGTCGTCTTTGTCTTTTCCCCATTGAAAACCTGTGGCACGATTTGGCCAACGTTCAAGGATCGGGTCTAGTTTCTGTTAATAGTTCGTGCCGCGGTTGCTAAAACCGCTCAGCAATTAACATCTGTCCGCGGTACGAACGGGGCTGTGCACCTGCCTTTCCGGAGGTAGCTGGGCAGCGTCAGAGACCACGTCGGTCAGTTATAGAAGAGGGGATTAATCCCCCCTCTAAGGGGAACAGAGGCCGACGTTGGGTTCCGTAACAATATATATATATATATATATATATACGTAGTGTGTTCAAAAAGTATCCGACCTTTATTTTTCGTGCGTAAAAAAAAAGAAGCTAGGGAGGCATTGATTGGTGCACGTATGTAGGCGATCCTAATGCGCACGCGTGAATTTTTTCCTACCTGCAGAAGCTGTCATTCGACGGCAGACCGCCGATCAGTGAGGACATGTAAGTGAGTGCCGTCGGATTTTCGTTTTTGACAAAATGACGGAAAAACTTGAACAACGCTACTGCATCAAATTTTGTGTTTTTTGGCCTCGGGGATGTTGGATGCTTCCATTGTGATGACTGCAACTTGGTTTCTGGGTCGTACCCACAAACCCAGGACTCATCGCCAGTGATCACTGTGTTGAGGAAGCTGGGATCGCTGTTCACAGTCTCCAGCATGTCCTGTGCGATCTCCAAACGGAGTTGCTTCTGCTCAATCGTTAGCAGCTTTGGTACGAACTTCGCTGAGATTCTCCTGAAGCCCAAATCCTCCTTCATAATGGAATGGACGGTGTTGAATCTTGCGGATCGTTTCCACTTGGGAATCGCCAAGCTTTACACAAAATTTGATGCAGTAGCGTTGTTCAAGTTTTTCCGTCATTTTGTCAAAAACGAAAATGCGACGGCTCTCACTTACATGTCCTCACTCATCGGCGGTCTGCCGTCGAATGACAGCTTCTGCAGGTGGGAAAAAATTCATGCGTGCGCATTAGGATCGCCTACATACGTGCACCAATCAACGCCTCCCTAGCTTCTTTTTTTTTACGCACGAAAAATAAAGGTCGGCTACTTTTTGAACACAGCAGTATATATATGTATATATGTATATGTATGTATATATATATATATATATATATATATATATGTATATGTATATGTATATGTATATGTATATGTATATATATATATATATATATATATATATATATATATATATATATATATATATATATATATATATATATATATATATATATGTATGTATACAGACTTGGCATTTAATATGGAATATTTTTTTTTTTCTTGACTTGAGTTTACTTTCTTAACTCAGTCTATCAATCTGGTGAGTTTCCTTTACACTTTGGTGATTTATTTGTTAAAAGAACCATGTCACTGATTGTCTGTCGCAGCAAGAAGTCAACAACAGGATTATATCACAGGTGGCATGGCAAAATGTACGGACAGGTGCATTTGATGATTGGCTTCACAGTCGGGTATACAAGGGTTGTTGCGTTCTGTATTAGTGGAAAACACTTGCTGCACGTCTCCAAAAGTTATTGCCGCTTCCTCTGGAGATGGTCCGTCAACTCGACAATGCTGTTTGTCATGGAGTGGTGGCTTTACGAAATTACGGCATGAAACAGCGTGCTATTGCTCGGCAGTATGGCATCACTCAAGGTCAGGTGTCAAAGATCCTGAAACGAAATGCTCAGAGGGGTGTCCCTACTCCAATACCGAGGCCAGGACGTCCCCGCAGAACCACAAGGAGGGATGATCGCCAGCTGCACTGGTTAGTCCACAATGGCCGTACCAAGTCAGCTAATCGGCTTAGGGCTGAGTGGCAGCAACTGACAAATGTGCCTGTATCCAGAAGGCTAGTCAACCAACGACTGGTTCAAGCAGGCTATCGTGCCAGGCGTCCCCTGAGAAAGCCACGCCTAACCAGACAACACCGCCAGCGCCGATTGCAGTGGGCCAGAGAGCACCGTCAATGGCAGCCAGGACACTGGAATCACGTGATCTTCAGTGACGAGTCTAGATTTCTGGTCTATTGTCAAGATGGACGCGTCGGAGTGCGCAGACAAGTGCATGAAGCCTACAACAAAGATTGTATAGTGCCAAGAGTCCAAGCTGGAGGTGGTGGGGTGACAGTTTGGGCTGCTTTTCATGCAGGGGGCAAAACTGACCTGGTTGTTTCTGAATGGAAACCTGAACCAGTTCAAGTACAGGGCCATTTTGGAAGAAACATTGCTTCCATTTGCTCGTGCAGCCTTTCGAGGAAACTTTGTCTTCCAAGATGACAATGCACGGCCTCATCGTGCTCGCATGATCCAACACTTTCTTGCTGACCGTGGTGTAGAGCATATGGAGTGGCCTGCCATGTCCCCGGATATGAATCCGATAGAGAACTTGTGGGCAGAATTAACACGTCAAATCGACCACTTGGACCAGCAGCCGACCTCTGTGCTTGAATTGCAGCAGGCTATTGTCACTGCATGGCAAGCGATTCCTGTCCAAACCTTGGCAAATCTCATGAACAGCATGCCTCAACGTGTACGTGCTCTCCAGAATGCTCGTGGGGGTTACACGAAGTACTGAACTGTAATTTTACTGTCCATAATCCCAGTCGTAATTTAACTTTTGTTTTTGTTAAAAAAAAATTTGGCTAATGTGAAAAATAAAGAGATATTCCTGGAAAACGTACAGAAGTTTAACACAGTACTGTCCATGAATTGAGTTCAATATCAGTTTACATCACTTTGGAGAGGAGACCTAAATGGACATGTGGGAAGGAGTATGGATGGTTTTGACGGAGTTCATGGGGGTTAGGGATATGGTGTGAGAAATGGAGAAGGTGAAAGGATTTTGGAGTTTGTTGATGGAGCTGATTTGTTGATTTGTAATACTCAGTTCCAGAAAGAGAGATAATATTATAATAAGATAGATAATAGATAATAAGATAATATATAGATAATATAGATATAGATAATATAGATAATATAGATAATAATAAGATAATAAGATAATAAAAAGAGAGATAATAAAGAGAAAGATAATAAGCTTGTTACATACACGTCAGGTGGGTCGACGACAACCGTTGACTACCTGATGGTGCGTAGGCGAGATAGGGGGCACCTCCGGGACACAAAGGTGATCCCGGGGGAGGAGGCTGTTTCACAGCACCACTTGGTTGTCTGCGACATAAGGGTGAAAGGTGCGAGGAGAGCTCGGCGGGTGAAGTACCAACCGAGAATGAAGGTGTGGAGGTTGAAAGAGGTGACAGTAAGGGAGGCATTAAAAGAGAGGCTGAGTAGGGTCGAGGATGATGTGATTGAGCTTGAAAGTGGTTGGATGTCAATGAAAGCTAGTCTGTTGGGAGCCGTTGGTGAGGTATGTGGATGGACAAAAGGACCACCGAGGCACTCGGAAACATGGTGGTGGGATGATGAAGTTGGAAAGAGGATTGACGAGAAGAGGAATAAGTTCAAGGAGTGGCAGAAGGCGAAGGGTACGGGAGCAGAAACAGCAGAGCATGAAAGTTATAAGGCAGCCAGGAAGGCTGCAAAGAAAGAGGTAGCAAAGGCGCAGGAGGCATGTAGGAAAATGTTGGGAGAACGCTTGGATTCGGAAGAGAGTCAGAAAGCAGTATTCAGGATTGCAAATCAGATAGCGAAAGAGAGGTGTGATGTGATGGGGGTGAGTTGCTTGAAGGATGAAGTGGGACAAATCGTTGTCGACCCAGATGGAATTAAAGGAAGATGGAAAAGATATATGGAAATGCTGTTGAATACAGAGAATGAATGGGATGGCAACATAGAGAGTAACCCAGTTTTAGGACCGGCAGAGAAGATAACTGAGAAGGAAGTTGAGGAAGCGATAAAAGCAATACCACCCAAACCAAACCAAAGCAATACCAAACGATAAAAGCAATGAAGGGTAGAAAAGCGGGAGGGCCGACGGGAGTTGTGGGAGATATGTTGAAGGCAGCAGGAAGTTGGGGTGTGAAGAGAATGACAGAGATCTGTAATCTGGTGGTGAAAGAAGGCCGCATTCCAGTGGATTGGGAACTGAGTACCCTCGTCCCTCTGTACAAGGGGAAAGGTGACCCTCTGGAGTGTGGCTCGTACCGAGCGATAAAGTTATTGGAGCATGGAATTAAGGTATTGGAAAGGGTGTTGGAGAGGAGGATAAGGAAGAAAGTGAAGATCGACGAAATGCAGTTTGGATTCATGCCAGGAAGATGAATGACAGACGCGCTTTTCATTGTGAGGCAGTTGCAGGAGAAGTACATGGAGAAGAGGAAGAAGTTGTTTCTTGGGTTTGTTGATCTGGAGAAAGCATTCGATCGGGTTCCACGCAAAGCATTGACATGGGCATTAAGGAAGTTAGGAGTGGAGGAATGGTTGATCAGAGTCGTGATGGCAATGTACAAAAGAGCGCACACAGCTGTAAGGATGAAGGACGGGAACAGTGGTGAGTTTGAGGTGAAGGTGGGAGTGCATCAGGGGTCGGTACTAAGTCAATATTATTTGTAGCTGTGATGGAGGTGCTGGCTCAGAATGTAAAGGAGGGTTTACCGTGGGAGTTGTTGTATGCAGATGATCTGGTGTTGATTGCGGAAAGTATGGATGGACTGAAGGAAAAGATGAACACGTGGAAGGAATGTATGGAGACAAAAGGTCTGAAGGTGAATATCGGAAAGACGAAGGTGATCGCAAGTGGTAAAGCATGTGGTGAGGTGGAAAGAACTGGGAAGTGGCCCTGTGCTGTGTGTAGGAAGGGTGTCGGAGTGAACTCCATTCAGTGTACAATGTGCGTTGAGTGGGTTCATCAAAAATGTAGTGGTCTGAGGGGGTCATTAACCAGTGTGGCAGCTACATTCAAATGTAAGGTGTGCACGGAGGGAGCTGCAGATGGACGAAATGTTGAGTTGGATCTTGGAGACGGCGTGAAGCTGGAAGGTGTGAAAACATTTTGCTACCTCGGAGACATGCTGAATGGAGAAGGTGGATCAGACTCGGCAACGGTTGCTCGAGTTAGATGTGCATGGAAGAAGTTTTGGGAATTGAGTGGCGTGCTGATGATGAGGGGAGTGTCGTTGAAGCTGAAGGGAAAGGTGTATGCTGCACGTGTGAGAAGTGTTATGATTTATGGGAGCGAGACATGGGTAATGAACGTAGAGCAGCAACGAAGGTTGGAAAGGGTGGAAATGCGAATGGTTCGACGGATGTGCGGAGTATCGTTGAGAGAGAGGAAGACAAATGATGAATTGCGAAAGATGATGGGAATAGAGCCTGTGATTGATGCTGTGAAGAGGAAGAGGTTGAGATGGTTTGGTCATGTGTTGAGGAAGGATGAAAGTGACTGGTTGAGAAGAATGATGGAAATGAATGTAGAAGGAAGTAGAAGACCGGGAAGACCGAGAAAGACTTGGCTAAAGATGGTGGAAGAAGAAATGTGGGCAAGGGGGTTAACAAGGAGAGATGCAGAAAATAGGGCAAAATGGAGAAGATTGTCATGGGGACCGCAAGGCTAACCCCCGCTCTAGCAGGGAAAATGGCCTTTTAAAATGCATGTTGTGTTGTTGTGTCAGTTTACATCACTTTCAAGAATCAATTTATTTGTTTTGAAATGTCAATTGTGGTTTTTGTTTCTTTTAAAGGTCACATTAACGAAATCTAGAATAATTTCAACATAATTCCAATGAACTTTTGGTTCTAAAACATCTTGAAAAGTAAGTTCACCCCCACAAAAAAAAAATTCCATATTAAATGCCAAGTCTGTATATATATATATATATATATATATATATATAAATATATATATATATATATACATATATATACATATATATATATATATATATATACATATATATATATATATATATATATATATATATATATATATATATATATATATATATATATATATATATATATATATATATATATACATGCAAAGATTTGCGGTTGGGAGTAAATCCAAATGACCCCATGGTAAGATCTCCAACCTTTAATTGATCAAACAACGACTCAACGTTTCGATTAACAACATGTGACAAAGCCACACGCCTCCATGAATCTTCCTCAAGAGTGATAAAATCATCTCAAAATCACCCTTATATGCAAAGTGGGCGGGGTATATGCAAAGTGGGGTGGGCAAAGCTGGACAACCAATTAAACCGTATCACACCGCTCTCGTGAACTGAGAACGTTACTGACCAAATTCAAAAATCAACCGCATATTAACGGCTCAAAACAATTCTGTAAGCAATGCTGGATTATAACTCGAGTGCAGACAAACAAACAAACAAAAACTTTCTTTTATATGTATATATATATATATATATATATATATATATATATATATATATAGATATATATATATATATATAGATATATATATATATATAGATATATAGATATATATATATAAGATAGATATATATATAGATATATATATATATATATATATATATATATATATATAGATATCTATCTATAATTCCAGTAATCTGTGTGTGTGTGTGTGTGTGTGGTGTGTGTGTGTGTGTGTGTGTGTGTGTGTGTGTGTGTGTGTGTGTGTGTGTGTGTGTGTGTGTATGCGACCGCTGTTTCTCGACAACTACCGGTCCGATATACTTGAAACTTGCCAGGTATATTGCTGGGGACCCGAGGATGTGCCTTTTCAAGGTTTTAAATTAATCGGACAAGTAGTTACCGAGCTATGGCGATTTCTTTACCAAACTCCGCAAGCCGTTCGCTTTGGACCAAACCATTGCATGTAAATAGAGGGGGGGGATTGTCACCGTACTCGCAAGCCGTTCGCTTTGGACCAAACCATTTCATGTAAATAGAGGGGGGGGATTGTCACCGTACTCGCAAGCCGTTCGCTTTGGACCAAACCATTTCATGTAAATAGAGGGGGGGGGGGATATAATTTTAGATATATATATATAGTACGGGCATGCCCTAGTATAGATAATCGATCGTGTTTCCAAGGCAAGGCACGTTTGAGTCAGCCGAAAACAAAATGGCGGCTTAAGAACCCAGCGAGGTGCAGTGGGCTGACCAAGACGGCGGGCCACCACATCGGGTTTTTTTCTTATGAGCACCTTGTTAATCATCTTCAAAAAGGGTGTTATAACAAACCCAAACACCCAGTTTTCATCAATGCACTCTTTTGGAGGTCCAGGTGTATGCATGCAAAGTTTGGGACTGCTAGGTTTGATAATTTTGGAGTTATGAAAGAGACAGACAGACTAACGGATGGACACTGCCTTTTATTATTATAGATATGATCTTGGATGGAATGCTGAGTGGTGATTTGCCCAATATGACAAATATAATACAGTTGTGGGCCAATTATAGACCATTGAGGTATGCCACATTTTAGGTGTTGGTCATCTGAGAAAGAATGAGCAATATTGACCCTGCTAAATCTGTTTGTGAGATATGATTGGAACCAAGAAAGGACTTTATCACAGATACCAAAGTCTGCAGAAAGCCTATGTGTGAGAATAGCATGATCCACAGTATCAAAAGCAGAGGATAAAACTGTAATTGCATCGCTCTGAAAGTAAAGTTGATGCTGAAAGTTAATTGCTCCATTAATAGCACTGCTTTCAGCTAAACCTTTTACTTTTTATGACTCCGCTGATGAAGTCGCCAGTGGCATTATGTTTTCGGGTTGGCTGACCGTCCATGTGTCAGTGATAAGTTTTCGTTACCATGATAACTTAACGGCTGAATGGATCTCAGTCGAACCTGGTACAAGTATGTATAATGATGTAAAGATAAACTGATTAGATTATGGGGTCAAGAGGTCCGGTTAGGTAAAAATTCTGCTCCGAGCTAACTTGTGAACAAGTGATGGGATTTTGACCAACTTGAAATATGTTATGATGCAAAGATCAACTGATTGGATTTTGGGGTCAAGCGGAGAGATCATGCCAGGTAAAAATGTGATACTTGCGAAAAAAAAAACTGAAGGGATTTAAATCAAACTCGGTACATGTATTTATGATGATACAATAATATAGGCGGAGGCATATCGGTCGACATCGCAACGTCAAATTATGTCTAGTTGTTAATTTTGTTCCACGACAACAGAATTCTTGTTGTTACTGAGGTTTATCCATTTTAACGGGCAGTGTAGAGCCACTCACAAAATGGCACAAACAAACCTGAGCCAAAAAAAGGAAACGAGACCAGAAAGACTGTAAAGAAACGATGCACTTCCAAAACAACAAAAGCAACTCATCTAATGACAGACTGTGCTGACCCGACCGTGAAAACTGTTTCACTGCCATTGAATGGTGCATTAGAAAGCATGTCACAGGTGAAGCATGAACAAAACAGTAAAGGTCGTAGGTGCACTTGGGACTGGATAAATGACACAAACCCCTGTTAAAGTGCCATTATGGTATTTAAAAACCAGGATTTGCAATGGCGTGCCATCAACTTCACTCTCGTTTTATTTTTCAATACTATTCCCAGTGGACTGACTATGCACAATCAGGGCTGTTTTTTTCCTTTCTTCAAATCTCGTTTTTGTATTGATGCAACTTGTAGATTGTTGAATAGTTCCTTATTTATAGTGAGTGAACTGTAATGTACTTGCATTTTGCAGATAAACCAAATGGCTACTGCGCCGGATTCGCAGAGGCTGAAGCTCCTGCGGGAGGTGGCAGGTACACGAGTTTATGATGAGCGTAAAGAAGAGAGCATAACCTTGCTCAAAGAGACAGGTTGGTGATTGAGATGTTTCATGACATCACTGCTGCAAGATGCTGTGCATGAGCAAGAACCGTACTCAGGAGGAGAACAAGGTTGTGAATTTGGAATCTTTAAAGTGGATTTGAAGTAGCAAAGGAATTGAGAAAGGTCTGTGTTGGATTGTGTGGCATTCCAAGCTGAGCACGTGACTTGTGTTGTCGAAATTCCTGGTTACCCTTGCCAGAGGAGAGGGTATTGCATTTGGGTCTGTTTGTTTGTCCGCACAGAATGAGTATGCTTTTCTCTGCAACCGTTGGTCCAATTTTTTTTTTTGTTTTTTTTGTTTTTGTTTTTGTATACAAGATCGAGGCTCGTGAAAGAGCTAACATTAATCACACAAAAAGACAAACCGACACACAAAACACAAAAAACAAGGGGAGCGGCAGACAAGATGGGGAGAGAGGGGGAAGGACACAAAAGAGAGGGGGAAGAGGGGGAAGGACACAAACACAACATTTGAGAGCAGGGACATCGGGAGGACTTGGGGGGAGGTGGGAGAGGAATAAAACATATGAACACTGCAAGGACTCTGGGGTGAATTACCGGGGGTAGAAAAGATCAAGGTTTTCGATGGGGGAAGATAAGAGATGGTGGTGAACAGCTGTTTTAAAGACCTGGAGGGAGGAGTGGGATTGAAGGGAGTGGGGGAGTTTGTTCCAGAGGCGGGAGAAAAGGGGCATGAAAGAGTGAAGGTGAGCAGAGAGCCTCGACTTTGGCAGTTTAACCATAACAGGGTTGCAGGCAGATCTTGTGCGACCTGAAGGAATATTGGGGGGACAGAGCACAGAGAGAGCTGGGGGAGCAAGTCCGGAGAGGAGTCGGTAGAAGACAGAAAGACCACCAACCTGCCTACGGTGAGTGAGTGAAAGGTCCTCGGTGTTGACTACATCCCAGGAGATTCCAATGATTCTGAAAGCTTTGGCCTCAACAGCGTGAAGCCGAGCAAGGTGTGAGGCAGGAGCACCAGCCCAGAGGGGGGAACAGTATTCCATTGAGCTGCGGATGAAAGCCTTGTATGTGGTGAGGAGCTCAGGTGTGCCAAGGAAGGACTTCGCACGACGGAGGATGCCCAGTCGGCGACTGGCTTTGGAGGCCAGCTTGGAAATGTGGTTTTCCCAAGAAAGATCATGGCAGATAGTGAGACCCAAAAGCTTGAGCGACAGAACTTCTTGGAGAGGATTGTTGAGAAAGTAGATGGGAGGGTTGTCCAGTCGGTCCTTTCAGAGAGACATTGTAAGAGTGTGAGATTTGTCAGGATTGAAAGACATGTTCCACTTGTTTGACCAGTCTGTGATTTTGTCCAGGTCTGCAGAGAGTGAGGAGGCTGCAGACTGCCGATCTGAGGGATGAGGAATGGAGCGACAGAGAGTAGAGTCGTCAGCAAAGAGATAGAGAGGATTTTCAAGAGAGTCAGAGAGATCATTGATGAAGACCAGAAAAAGCACAGGGCCCAGAACACTACGTTGGGGAACTCCAGCCTGAACAGGAAGAGGAGATGAGAGAAACCCATTCAGGGCCACACGTTGACTACGACCAGAGAGGAAGTCCGCCAGCCATGCGTGGAGATTTCCATGGATACCAAAAGAGGAGAGTTTGGTGAGCAGAGCAGGGTGCCAGACCGTATCGAAGGCACGTGAAATGTCAAGGGAGACAGCTCTAATTTCCTGTTTGGCGTTGAGGACCTCCATCCATTGTTGAGAAAGCAGAAGCAGCATGTCCAGAGTAGAGTGACCAGGTCTGAAACCAAATTGATGATCAGAGATCAAGCCATTGGAGAAGAGGAAAGATTTAATATCTGAAGCAATGATGGATTCCATGACTTTGCTGATAATTGGGAGAAGGCTGATTGGTCTGTAGTTGCTGGGATCTGTTTTTGCACCTTTTTTGTGCAAAGCGGTGATGTTGGCTGATTTCCAAGCAGATGGCAGATGACCTTGAGCAAAAGAGAGGGTGAAGAGAACAGAAAGAGGGAGTGAAAGAGCAGAAGAACATGATTTTAGGACCCGTGGGCTGATGCCGTCAGGACCAGTTGCAGAATCAGAGTCGAGGGTTGACAGAAACTTTTCCACCTTGTCAGGAGGAAAGGACACAGAGTCCAGGAGCAGCTGGGTACGACTGGGTACGGTGGGTACAGAGAGGGATGGGTTTGGGACACAAGATTTAGAGGCAAACACAGAGTTGAGGCATTCAGCTTTTTCACATGCGGAGTCAGCCGTTAAGCCATTTGAGGTGAGGGAGGGGATGGAGGGGGAACAAACACCAGAAACAGATTTGACCAGACGCCACCAGGATTTGGAAGAGGGAGACAGATAAGAGAGTTCGGTCTTGAGAATGGTGAGATATTGTTTCCTGGCTCTCCTGAGGGTGGACACACACTTGTTTCGGGCTTTGTGAAAGGAAATGAGATTTCCATCCGTTGGATTTGCTTTCCAGGAGACGAAAGCAAGTTGTTTCAGGGCAACAGCCTCACCACAATATTGCGTGTACCATGGACGGGAGGAAGGGTATGACAACTGAAGACGAGATGGGATAAATCTGTGCATGAGAGAGAGCAATTTACTTTGAAAGAATTCCCAGGATGAGTTGATGTCAGAGGCGGTAGAGATGGGAGACCAGTCCAGATGATTGATGGCTGCTTGAAGACCGTGCCAGTTGGCCTGAGTGAAATGCCAGACTCGTCGACGCTGAGGAGGCTCTCTGAGAATGGTCAGAGAGATGTCCACTTTGACAAGCACATGATCAGATGAGCCGATTGGAGCAGAAGAAGAGCAGCAGACATTTTCAGGGAAGTTTGTCATAACCAAATCCAGAAGAGAAGATGCTCCGTTGACTGAGATCCGGGTCGGGAAATTGACAGATTGTGTCAGTCCCAGTGAGTCGCAGAAGTCCTTTGCTGAAGAGCCATGGCTGGTGAGAGAGGTACCCACACCTAGCCAACTGGCATGGTGACAATTGAAATCACCACTTATGAGGAAGAGAGAGTTGGGATGGGTAGATAGAAGTTGGTCCATATTATCAGACAGTGAGATGTAGATGGAGTCATCGCTGTTTGGTGGACGGTACAACACACATATGAACAAAAGGTGGGAGCGAAGGGGAAGCCGTAGCCAAAGGTATTCCTGGGGGTGAGGTGGAGAGAGGGCAGTGGAGGGCGAGTGAGGAAGAGAGTTTTTTATAAAGATAGCAACCCCACCTCCAGGACGAGGCTCAGGTCTATCATACCGGAGGAGGGAGTAACCTGGGAGAGATACCAAGGCATCAGAGACATCATGAAGGAGGAAAGTTTATGTTAAGCAGATCACATCTGGTTTGTCAGAAGCAACCTGTATGGAGAGGTCAGTCAAGTTTGAGCGAAGGCCCCGGATGTTTGAGGTCCATACCGTTAATGAAGAGGAAGGGGGAGCATCGGGTCCAGAACAGGGGGGGGGAGGGGTAGGGTAAGATGTGGAAGAGGAGGAAGAGGTAGGGAGAGCTGTTGAAGGTGTGTCAGAGATTTCAGAGATTTCAGAATAGCTTGGAGAAAGGGAAGAATGGGGCGGACAAAAGGTTTGATGGAGATTGGGTGAGGCACAGTGAGGTGTTATTTGAGGAGGGGGAAGAGCGAGGCAGAAGGTTTGGGGAGATGAAGGTGAAAGTTGGAAGGGGGAAGAAGCAGGGAGGATGCTTTGAGGAGGAGGGGTGAGAGGGGAGTCTAGGAGGGGAGGAGCGAGGGGGAGTCTCAGAGGGGAGGGGTGTGGGGGGAGTTTAGGAGGGAGGGGAGGGAAGGGGCAAGGGGGGAGATTTGAAAGGGATGGGTGATGGGGAGGATTTGGAGGGGAGGGGTGAGATTGGATTTTGAAAAGTGTACGATTCATGGGAAACGAACATTTTTTGCAAAATGAGTTTGAGACCTTAGAGTCAAAAATACGTTTGACGACACTGGAGGAGGGATGGAGTTCTGGATAGTTTAGGGAATGTAGAAAGGAGGAACTGTAAGAGATGGTATTATATATATTTTTTGGAATGAATAGATTTGGTGAGCAAGACGAAAGCATCCTTTTGTAGGAAAAGAAGAAAAGGGTGTTATAATATATGAGAGAAAATAGTTGTTCAGGGGAGAGATTATACATTTCTAACCACGTGATCGCGAACGAAGAACGAACGAACAAAAAGAACAACAAATAAACGAATAAGACCTGGGAAGGAAATATTTTTTTGGGTTTTTTTTTGGTTTTTTTTGTGAGTAGAGATATTAAACAAGGAGGTACGGGGTGAACGACTGGGACGAAACAGAGAACGAAAATAATTTCAGCGCATTCGACGAATCGCTGAGAGAAAAACAAAACCACAAGGTCGGAGACGGTACGGTAGTCTAAGCCTACGAGTACTAGGCCGCAGAATACTCGATACCATTAACCGACGATTGTGTATACATGTACGAAAAATTAGCACCGAAAATTTTCCAAAAGATACGCTATAGGTACACACACCGAAAGATAGATACAGTCTCGACAAAAACACGATTGTGAAAGATCACTTAGCTTCGAGAGCGTGAGCGCATGGAGCAGCTTCGAAAAGACGTGACCTCGCCGTGATCTCGCGAGATCTCAATTGACACCGATTGTTTTCACCATAGGAGCGCCTCCACTGTATCATTTTAAAATTATTGTTATGACGTCATATGTCACGTGTTACGGGCTTGGAAAAAACGAAAAACTTTGCACCTCTATATCTCCGAACCCACTCCATTGAAAAAAATTTAAACATGGCTCATTGTCATGTACCCTCCATGGGGAACAACATATATTGCTGCTGATGTCATCAGTGCCTTCATTATGACGTCATAATTGGACAAGTAGAATGCTTGATCCGATCAGTTTGAAATTTCTTGAGCGTGATCTACACAAACATTGTACATGAGAATTACATTGACGACGTCATCGCTCACGTGGTACGGCAGCCATATTGGATTGGACATAAATCTACGTCGTTAATAAACACCACACAAATATACCACACAAACACGTCCCGGTGAGGGTCTGCAATCTCTGATTGCTCTTTCTTGTTCAAATCTCTTAGACTGTTTTGATTTGTCTGTTTCCTAATGTCCTTATAATTAGTGTATAAGAACTCCGATTTCTTTCCGCCTCCATGTGCTGCATATATGTAATACAGTTGACTTGGTAATTTATATGCCGACAATTTTTAATTGCCGTGATTCTATTTAAAAAAAAAAAAAATTGCATTATCATCATTATTATTGCTTTGGTTGGAGCTATTGTTTCCACTGTATAGTATGGCCAAGGCAACTTATCACCATGTCCTTTCACGAATACATTTATACTGTACATTTTAATTGGTGAGAGTGCATTGACTCGGAACTTCCAGTAATCCATGACAACTGCGGCCTATTAAAATGAATAAGAGATTTGATTCCTTGCAAAAAGTTATGCAAAGTAACCTGGAGATTGTGAACAAGCCGTTTATTATGGAGGGTGGCATTAGGTAAACATGTCCATGGGGCGCGGTGTCAAATCCTATTATTACCTCCACCACCAAAGATGTAGTAGTTTATGTTTTCACCCCTGTTTGTTTGTCTCTTTGTTGTCTGTCTGTCTGTGAGCAGGATATCTCAATGAAGTGATTCTTCACCATCGATAGAGCCAAAAACGATGTATAGCACGATATCTCAAAAAGTTATGGATGGATTGGGAGAAATCTTGGTGGATGAGTTGGGTAGGTGATAAGGACAAGCCGATGAGATTTTAGATAAGGTACGGATGCAGATCCGGCCTATCAGTGGGATACAAAACATGAAGTGTTCAGTCTGACGGAGGTATGCGCTCTAACGAGTGCCGTCCTAGTTGTAGATTGCAGGCATATGGCATCTTCCTGTAAAAAAAAAAATACGATATTGGGTGAATCTGGGTCAACGATCAGGAAGCAAATGTGGTCCCTTGGTCATGCATTGGATGTCCTGTGGAGATCTTTCCATGACCATCCTTTATCTCCTTCTCCATCAAGTCCAATGACAAGTTTTTACAGATTCATAAATCACCATTTTATCGTGCGAGTCGGTGCATCGTCTTGAATTGCTGGATGTTGCCAGTTCAAATGTACAGTAAAGTAGCTTGAGCAAATATATGCTCATTTTAATTGCTGTATACTGTACAGTTTTAATTGGTGTATATGTATTCCAATTATGAAGTCAACTCAACAGGTGAAGCTCTTTCTGAGCCTTAGATCTCACTGTTGTGGGAGGAGAGGGGAAGTGTGAGGATGAAGAACATCAAAACTAGGGGTGTGATCTTCTGGATATTTTGTGGAATCTTTGGGGGTTGAAATAGGTATTGCATTTAACGGAATGTCTTCTTTTTTTTTTCATTCTTTGTGAGTTCGCCCTTTTATCTATTAACAGAGGGCAAGCGTGAAAAGATAAACGAACTGCTAAAGTACATCGAGGAACGACTGCAGACCCTGCAAGATGAGAAGGAGGAGCTTGCACAGTACCAGAAGTGGGACAAGATGCGGCGTGCTCTTGAATTCACGATCTACACACAGGAGCTGAACGACACACGAGCCAGGCTGGATGAGGCACGATTGACACATACCCCCACAATACCTGTCAAAACCTTCCTGTGGCAAACTTGTGCCTTGGATTAATTATCAGAGCCTAAGATCAGCATAGTTTGGTTTGTTGGTAGCAGTGCCACTTGTAGTACCAATGCCTGCAGAAAGACTGTCTTGGGACACATTTGTGTAACACAAGAATATGATCTATATCATGGCAGCCAGAAAAAATACTTTCCCATTTTAGTTCTCCCGCTGCCTTCATACGTGACTTTCAAAATGACGTATGGATGCTAAATGAGGCCCCTTGCGCATGTGCTATGCTGTGTATGTTTACAGTGACTTGGTTTTGGATCGCCAGGTACTTTTAACCTGCCAGTGCTAGCTTTAAGTTTGTGATTCAAATAGTCTTTCAAACATAATTTTCAGCATTAAGACAAAAGAGTGGCAATTTCAAAATGGTTAACCAGAATTGTTCTGTTCCTGAATGGAAATTGGACTCACGGAAATATAGGAATTTGAGAAATATCCGTGTACGATACTTGAGGTTGTTTTTTTTTGTTTGTTTTTTGTATACAAGATTGAGGCTTGTGTAAGAGCTAAAAGGTGTTTATTTCCTAAAAATTGTTGATTAAGGTGTTGATGTCCTCTCATTTCCTGTTGATACAATTAGCGGCCATGGTGAATATATGTAAAACTAGAACGGCACTCAGTGTGCGTACCTCCGCCAGACTGAACGGTCTGTTTTGTATCCCAATGATAGGCTGGATATGGATTCGGACCTGAACCAAAATCTAATCTGCTTGTTCTTCTCACCTAACCATCTCATCCACCTAGTTTAGTCATAAGTCATCCATAACTTTTATAAATATCATGTTATATATTGCTTTTTGCCCGATTCCTCGATGGCGCAGAATTACTTAACAATTAAATAATTCTCATATCCGAATCCAGAGTCGGAACTTCACCAAAATCGAATCGATTAGTCCTTATCAAACACACAACCTGTCCACCAAGTTTCGTCCAAATCCGTCCACAACTTTTTGAGATATCCTGCTATGTATCGTTTTTGGCCCTATCTCCCAATGGTGAAGAATCACTTTAAAAATTATACTATCCGAATCCGGATCTTCACCAAAATCGAATCATTTCGTCCGTGTCACATACACTACCTCTCTGCCAAATTTGTCTGAATCCATCCACAAGCTTTTGAGATATCCTGTTCACAGACAGACAGGAGTGAAAACATAACCTCCATCCACCTTTGGTGATGGAGGTAAAAACAGATGCTCCAACTTTTAGCAATAGATGCAAAAATCAAGTGCAATTTCTCTTGTGGCCCCAGAACCAAAAAAACAATATCTTTATAGCAGCCCCTGTATCTCCTCCCCTCCCCCAACATGATTAACAGAAGAACCTAGTCCAGACACAGTCCATTCACTGGTAGCGATCCATCGGGAGGGTTGTGTAACACACGTCCCTCCACTCGGGCATTGCACCTACCCACCTGGTCGGGAGTTTGCAGTGCGACCAACTGCCCGTTCGCTGAGCCAGTTCTCCAAGTCTTTTGTTGTGCAGAGCCACAGCCCTTTCTCTCAGGCACTTTTCCAAGTATTTTCGGCTTATTCCAGAAGCTCTGTGTGCCATTTTAAGTAACAATTCTTATCTCCGACACCATATACTTTATGATGCCCTGAAAACCGATGCTTCTTGGAGTTTTTGTGCTTGCGCAACGAGCATTCTGGGACGGAATACATAATTTCGAAAGTGCTGTATTGAAGCCGTTTATGATCGAAAAATCGATCCTTAATTACACGAACAGTGTGACTATCCATTGCAATTTTGATCTTCAGTGTCGTTAGGCTGCTCTGATTGATTCACATCTTCTTCGCTATCTGGATCTGATTTATCTCAATCCTGCTTCTTTCTTCTTTTTTGTCCTGCATTTGGTGTTTAAGCAAACTGGTCCGCACCCGTAATGTTGATTCATAATTAAAACCTGTCGCACGTTAACTCCTCTGCATTGTAGTTCCAGGCTTAATACCGTTGTTCAAGTTCAAGCAATAACTTGGTGATTGTTGATGAAGCTCTCAAGTTTGTTTACCGATCTGTGATATGCTGTGTGAGCTTTGCTTCGTCCTACCCAGAATATAAGAAAGTTTCCACAACTCAACTTCTCTTAACTTCGTTGTGCGAGGTTTTTCTTCTTGATGGCTTCTATTCCTCCTTGATTATAGCTGGCGCTCAAAAGGGAGTCGAGTGGGGAGAAGTCTCGGCAAATGCGAGATGCCCAGCAGGACTCTCATGACAAGATGGAGGTACAACATGTCTCTGTCCTGGGTCCAATTACATGACCTTAAATGTTTTCCCAAGCAGCTTTGGTTCTACTCTCATGTTTCTACGTTTCGGTAAGTAGTGTCTTCTACTGTGATGTTCTGTATCTATAACAGGACATGGAAAAACAAATGCGAGACCTGAAGTCTAAAATCTCAACAATGCGCGAAGAGAAGGAACAGCTGACGATTGAACGGCAGGAGCAAATCAAGGAGCGAACAAAGCTTGAGCTGCAGGCCAAGGATCTGCAGGATGAAATGCTCGATAACAACGAGGCTCGGGTAATGTAATGAAATTGAGCTTTTTATTTGATTACCCCACCCGGTCCAGCTTGCCGATCTCTTCATTTAAGAGTACACACTTTTGGTAGCTGATCCTCTGATGTATTGTACCATCTGCTTCATGTTGGGCGCAGAAACGGCTGCTGAAGGAGCGGCAGAAGCTGCTCGAAAAGATTCAGGAGAAGCAGGAGGAACTTTCCCAGACAGAGCCCAAATATAATGCTGTGAAGGAACGTGAAGAAAAGGGTATTGCCAGGTCTGTGTCTTCGATTCGTTTTGTGTTTTACTTTTGAGGGAGGTCTTCGTCTGCAGTGGACTAAAATAGATTGGTTTAGGGGCTTTTAATGTTTAATGTTCACGGGGTGCTTGTACATTAGGAGACTGGATGGTTTCATGCTCTTATTTTATTAGTGAATTTTACCAGACCAAATGGTGTATGGTTAGTGTACAGTATGTAATTTTTATCAAATGGTGTAATGGTTAGAGCATCCGCTTCGAGTCTGGGAGGTCAGCGATTACAACCCTGACCGAGTGGTACCAAAGAGAAACAAGAGAAAAACAAGCGTTACGCCTAGGTCCCCTGTCGGTGAAGATGTGAGTTGACAAAGTGGAAGACGCAAGGCGGCCATCTTGGATTTTGACGTGGCAACCCAATTTTCAATAGCGTTCTTCCTTATGCGTAGATACACCCACACACCAGATTAGAAGTTAGTAGTTCGTTTATTTTTCAAGATATTTCGCTGACAAGGTTCAGACATATATATGGTGGTGGCCATCTTGGATTTTGACGTGGCGACCCAATTTTCAATAGCGTTCTTGCTTATGCCTAGATACACCCACACACCAGATTAGAAGTTGGTACTTCGCTTATTTTTCAAGATATTCCACTCACAAGGTTCAGACATACATGGCGGCGGCCATCTTGGATTTTGACGTGGCGACCCAATTTTCAATAGCTTTCTTGCTTATGCCTAGATACATCCACACACCAGATTAGAAGTTGGTACTTCGCTTATTTTTCAAGATATTCCGCTCACAAGGTTCAGACATACATGGCGGTGGCCATCTTGGATTTTGACGTGGGTTGCACCCACACACCAAATTAGAATTCGGTCCTTCGCGCATGCACGGACGGACGGACGCACACACGGACGGAGGGGAAAACCATAGACCCCCTTTCGCTCCGCGGTGCGACGGGGGACAATGACCACAGTGTGGTCACCAGCGGCGATGTGTAGAATCATGAGGATATCCGTTGCAATATGCGCTACCAAATTCGACCAGTCATTAAATGAAACGCATGCACTAGCGTCTTTTTGTCTTTCAGTTCTGGTCTTTTCCTTTGTTTTGCGAAGCAACATGCTTCATCGACTGATTACATATAATGTATGGACGTGAATGTTATTTCTGTTAATGTTAATTCATTAATGTTATTTATTAATGTTAATTCTTGGTGGCAGAGGGATAATTTGAAACGGGCTTGGCCGGTAGGGGAAGTCCGAGTGTATGCACATGCGCAATTCAATAATTACACCTAATTTGTGTCAAGTTCTGTGAAACGAGATTGATATGAAAACATTCATGTTGTCTTTGTTGCTAAATTTATTCTGGTTTCTTCAAACAAATCGCGATTTTAGTTCGCGATGTTCTTACCTCATACCAACGCACGTCTGAGTGTATGCGCATGCGTCATTCAAAAAGGCACCCCAACAACATGAACAACAACGTGGTCCTCTCATAGAGCTGCTCGTCGCAGCTAAAAATGGCACGTGCTGCTTCCTTTAAAATGGCATGGGACTTCCCCTAAGCTCAGTGGCTCTTTGTCTTGTCTAACATTCCGCGTGTGTGTGTGTGTGTGTGTGTGTGTGTGTGTGTGTGTGTGTGTGTGTGTGTGTGTGTGTGTGTGTGTGTGTGTGTGTGTGTGTGTGTGTGTGTGTGTGTGTGTGTGTGTGTGTGTGTGTGTCGGTGGTTGTTATCTCTATATGCGGGTTTCAGAAGGTGGAACGGAGCCCTTCCAGGTCTCGAGGTGTGTGTGCATGCTTTAAGTTTCTGTTGTTGCCGGCCTTATGCACATGTGGGTGGGCTTTATGAGATGGACCTCTGAATGTCGGTGTGTGTATGCATACTCGACGGGTTAGAGCCGGCAAACCCCATCAAACCACGGGTGCCACTCCCTCCCCTCGTCAAGCCACGAACGCCACTCCCTCCCCTCATCAAGCCACGAACGCCACTCCCTCCCCTCCTCAAGCCACGGGCGCCACTCCCTCTCCCCATCAAAGTGTGCTCGCATGTGCACACACGCGCAGCTCCACTACGAGCCTTAGATCCTCTTCGAAAAAACATTATCTGTCTCTCACACTTCTTGTTAACTGCCTCTGCCATGTGGTTCTCGTACCAAGCACAATTCAAAACGAGGCCATTTTTACCTCTTTTGTTGCATTACATCTTGGTTTAGAGACTTCTGTCGAAGTATTTGCAGATTTCTGTTTTCTGAGCTTTTTGTGGGGAATTGCTCCATTCCTCCATTGTGGGATCCATTAAGACAAATGAAAAATATGCAATATGAGGTTAAATAAACAATGTTAACAAATCGTTTAAGAATGTTTATCACGGGTTATGGTTGTGGTGAAGTTTCATCAAACTAGTGGGTAGTTTCGGGGGAAGAGAGAAAATACATATTTTGGCGGGATCAATCCCCCAAACCCCTCCATCCCCATTGACCCCGTAAATGAGCGCAGATTTTGACGCGGTCAATATACATTCGTTAGGCATCAGATATGAAGCTTGTGGTCAAGTTTCATCAAAATTGTCCGTTTGGTTTAAATGCGAATGACTGAATTGCTTGCAAACTCACTGACTGTCTCACTCCCTAACTCACTCACTGATTCTCTGACTGATTTACCTATGGACACTGCTCAATCGCATAAGCTCCCCGGACTAAAGTCCAGCTGAGATAAAAATGAAGACTATTCCTGAGATAGAGCTGCAATCATGAAATATATTGTCGACATAAGGCAGAGTACGCTTATGTTCCTCTGGTAGTCCAGTTAATGTGTGGCCCATTGAAACCAAATCAAGCAAACAATCGATTCAGTAGCGAGACGAGTGAAATTTATGTACTTGTATAAAGCAGTGGTTCCCAACATGTCCACAAACCCTGAAGCAATTGGGGAGGCGAGGCGGAGTAACATTAACTTCCCTGCACCTCCAATTTTGGAATGCCATGGTTCATCCCGTTTGGGTTGGAGAAGCGGAACCCTATCCTTTGCATTAAGTGACTGTGTCATCACGATAGTCGTATATGGTGATCCACAAATTATTTGGAGATTCAGAACTGGTCAGCATACCCAAACAGTTTGGGAACTACTGATATAATTAATAAAGGTTTTCTGCTCTCATCCTATGCACAAGTGACACAAGGAGTGGGAAAGTGAGGGGATTTATTTATTTACCTGTTTATTTGCATTTTACATTGTACACCATACAGTGCTGCCCGTAATGTTTTCATTTATTTACTTTCCTCATGCTACACTTCTGGGCTGGCAGGGTGGCCTCGAGGTACGCACATTCACCTCTAAGCTGTCTAGCCTGGGTTTCAATATTTTCCGAGCTATAAACTGTCAGTTTGGTGGTTCACAGGCAAGGTGATTCATCAGTGTGTGTGCTGTCCCTTGTATGGACGTTAAAAGAGCGTCCCATCTGTCAGCATTCGTTGATGGACGTTAAATATTCCACGGTATCCTTCACAAAAAGTAGGCGAGCTGTCACCAGCATGCGGAACAAATTACAAATTCCTGCCCTTACCAGAAAAGGGCATTGCATTAGTGGCACAAGCACACGCTCGACCTGTCATACTACCCACAGCTTTGTGCTGCGTACGAATGAAGAAGAAGACCACTTCTGTTGTACACATTATTTTACTTTGCACGTTATTTCCACAGTTAAGAAGCTCTTGGTTCTGAAATGTTGTATTGGTTCTGAAAGCTTCTTGTGTATGTATACGTGTGTGTGTGTGTGTGTGTGTGTGTGTGTGTGTGTGTGTGTGTGTGTGTGTGTGTGTGTGTGTGTGTGTGTGTGTGTGTGTGTGTGTGTGTGTGTGTGTGTGTGTGTGTGTGTGTGTGTGTGTGTGTGTGTGTGTGTATATTTTTTTTATACTATATATATCTATATATATCTATATATATATATCTATATATATATCTATATATATAATATATATATATATACAGCAGGCTATTATTGTATTGTGTATAATGTATATATATATATATATATATATATATATATATATATATATATATATACACACAGACTTGGCATTTAATATTGAATATATTTTTTTTTCTTGACTTGGGTTTACTTACTTAACTCAGTATATCAATCTGGTGAGATTCTTTTTCACTTTGGTGATTTATTTGTTAAAAGAACCATGTCACTGATTGTCTGTCGCAGCAAGAAGTCAACAACAAGATTATATCACAGGTGGCGTGGCAAAATGTACGGACAGGTGCATTTGATGATTGGCTTCACAGTCGGGTATACAAGGGTTGTTGCGTTCTGTATTAGTGGAAAACAACTGCTGCATGTCTCCAAAAGTTATTGCCGCTTCCTCTGGAGATGGTCCGTCAACTCGACAATACTGTTTGTCATGGAGTGGTGGCTTTACGAAATTACGGCATGAAACAGCGTGCTATTGCTCGGCAGTATGGCATCACTCAAGGTCAGGTGTCAAAGATCCTGAAACGAAATGCTCAGAGGGGTGCCCCTACTCCAATACTGAGGCCAGGACGTCCCCGCAGAACCACAAGGAGGGATGATCGCCAGCTGCACCGGTTAGTCCGCAATGGCCGTACCAAGTCAGCTAATCGGCTTAGGGCTGAGTGGCAGCAACTGACAAATGTGCCTGTATCCAGAAGGCTAGTCAACCAACGACTGGTTCAAGCAGGCTATCGTGCCAGGCGTCCCCTGAGAAAGCCACGCCTGACCAGACAACACCGCCAGCGCCGATTGCAGTGGGCCAGAGAGCACCGTCAATGGCAGCCAGGACACTGGAATCACGTGATCTTCAGTGACGAGTCTAGATTTCTGGTCTATCGTCACGATGGCCGCGTCCGAGTGCGCAGACAAGAGCATGAAGCCTACAACAAAGATTGTATAGTGCCAAGAGTCCAAGATGGAGGTGGTGGGGTGACCGTTTGGGCTGCTTTTCATGCAGGGGGCAAAACTGACCTGGTTGTTCTGAATGGAAACCTGAACCAGTTCAAGTACAGGGCCATTCTGGAAGAAACATTGCTTCCATTTGCTCGTGCAGCCTTTCGAGGAAACTTTGTCTTCCAAGATGACAATGCACGGCCTCATCATGCTCGAATGATCGAACACTTTCTTGCTGACCGTGGTGTAGAGCATATGGAGTGGCCTGCCATGTCCCCGGATATGAATCCGATAGAGAACTTGTGGGCAGAATTAACGCGTCAAATCGACCACTTGGACCAGCAGCCGACCTCTGTGCGTGAATTGCAGCAGGCTATTGTCACTGCATGGCAAGCGATTCCTGTCCAAACCTTGGCAAATCTCGTGAACAGCATGCCTCAACGTGTACGTGCTCTCCTGAATGCTCGTGGGGGTTACACGAAGTACTGAACTGTAATTTTACTGTCCGTAATCCCAGTCGTAATTTCACTTTTGTTTTTGTTAAAAAAACATTTGGCTAATGTGCAAAATAAAGAGATACTCCTGGAAAACGTACAGAAGTTTAACACAGTACTGTCCATGAATTGAGTTCGATATCAGTTTACATCACTTTCAAGGATCAATTTATTTGTTTCGAAATGTCAAATGTGGTTTTTGTTTCTTTTAAAGGTCACATTAACAAAATCTAGAATAATTTCAACATAATTCCAATGAACTTTTGGTTCTAAGACATCTTGAAAAGTAAGTTCACCCCCACAAAAAAAATATGCCATATTAAATGCCAAGTCTGTATATACAGTCACGTGAAAAAGTAAGTACACCCCATGTAAAGTTTTGACTTTTTCAACATACAGCTATTTGATCTTCATTTCAACAATATTGATAGATAAAGGTGATATAATATAACAAATATCATGAAACATTTACATTTTGTAGTCCATTGTATAATTTTAATAAACGTAAATGCAAATTTCATATGTGGAAAAAGTAAGTACGCCCTTGGCTCTAATAGGTGGTATTGCCCCCTTTGGCAGAAACAACCTCAAGGAGGCGTTTCTTATAACTGTCTACCAGTCTCTGACATCGACTGTTAGAAATTTTTGCCCACTCCTCCATGCAGAATTCTTTCAGCTGTGCGATGTTTGAGGGGTTTCTTGCATGCACAGCTCGTTTCAAATCCCCCCACAACATCTCGATGGGATTTAGATCCGGGCTTTGACTTGGCCATTCCAGAACCCTCCATTTCTTTCTTTTCAGCCATTCCTTGCTGGATTTACTGGTACTAGGGCATGCCCGTACTATATCTATATCTAAAATTATATCCCCCCCCTCTATTTACATGAAATGGTTTGGTCCAAAGCGAACGGCTTGCGAGTGGTGACAATCCCCCCCCTCTATTTACATGCAATGGTTTGGTCCAAAGCGAACGGCTTCCGGAGTTTGGTAAAGAAATCGCCATCGCGTGCACAAACGCGCAGGAAAGCGAATGAATCGCAAATTCGTTTTTATTAGTTGTAAAACATAGTTTAACGCCAACATAGTTTGCAAACGTGAAATAAATGAATACGCTCTCAAATGTGCCATCCGAGGCAGAGTGTGCCCGCCACGTTCGGCACACGCGATCGTTCGCTGCTCTCTGATTGGTTGAATCGTTTTTTGGACATAGCTCGGTAAGTAATTGTCCGATTAATATGAAACCTTGAAAAGGCACATCCTCGGGTCCCCAGCAATATACCTGGCAAGTTAAAAGTATATCGGACCCGTGGTTGTCGAGAAACAGCGGTCACAGACAAACGTACAGACAGAGATTACTGGAATTATAGATAGATGTTTAGGGTCATTGTCATGTTGCAAGGTCCACCTTCGGTTGAGCTTCAACTTTCCGTCAGATGGCCTCACATTATCCTCAAGCACCCTCTGGTACAATGAAGAATTCATAGTGGATTCTATGATGGTGAGCTGCCCAGGCCCTGATGCAGCAAAGCTGCCACAAACCATAATATTTCCACCGCCATGCTTTACAGTTGGTATCAGGTTCTTGTGGTCAAATGCTGTCTTTGGTTTGCACCAAACATGTCTTCTGGTACAGTGGCCAAATAGCTCTACCTTTGACTCATCTGTCCAGAGCACATTGTTCCAGAAGTGCTGGTCTTTGCCGAGGTGTTCATTGGCAAACTTTAATCTTGCCCTGATGTTCTTTCTGGACAGCAAAGGTTTCCTCCTGGCACACCTCCCATGTAGATCAAATTTGTGCAGCCTCTTTCTCATGGTAGACTCTTGCACTTTGACATCAACAGTGGCAAGAGCTACCTGTAGGTCCCGTGATGACATTCTGGGGTTCTTTGAGACCTTCCGTTTCCGGTCTTGCTGGCAAGGGTTCGTTTATTCTCAGCTCTCCACGCTCTCCATCAAAATCGAAGTTAAGTAATTGTTCCCATTTGTATTTTCGTTATAACTGTATTTATTTTATGGTGTATATATTGTCTCCCGACGAAGATTTTCGGTGCAAATCTTTCATACCTGTATTGAAAATCGTGTTAATTCGTGTCGTGTTTTGAGGCCTTGTACAGTGTACACTGTACAACCTTGAGGCTTTGTTTTTCTCTCAGCGGTCCGTCGTTTGTGATCCAATAACTTTCGTTCTCTGTTTTCCCAGTCTTTTCACCCCATAGCCTACTTCCTTATGTAAATCTCAACTCAAAAAAACAAAAAAAAAAAACATTTCCTTCTCTGTTCTCATTCGTTTATTCATTCTTATTCGTTCGTTCGTTCTTCGACCACGTGTTTCTCCCCCATTTCCCCAGATAGATTGTCAAATTTCAACTCGTTATTTTATCGTCCATGCGTTATTGTTTGATTATAGTTAGTTTTGGTTTGAATTTCCTGTAACTCGTAATTAATTAATCGTATTCTGCTCCTCGTGTGCGGCCTTGTAGTTGTACCCCCGTCGGTGTTTGTTAACTTAAACGTGTTTTGCTTGGCTCTTAGTTTTTTCCCTTCTACCCCGAACATAATACTCTGTCTAACGTTCAAAATCCCCACCCGCCCCGCCCCCCCACCCCCCCCGAAAAAACCCAAAAAAAACTAAAAACATTTATTTTCCTTTCTCCACGTGTACTGTTGTCTCATCCTGTATTTTCTGTCCAGGTGTGCTGTTCGCCCCGCCCCCATTATCTCCTTGCCATCCACCGTTTGCCCGTTCACGTGACTCGTGGTGGTCCCTCTCGGCTCTCCCCCCCCGTTGGTATTTTGTGCATATAAGATTGTTCACGGTTCTGTTTAAATATTATTTAAATATGTTTAACCTTTCCCCTTCAGTGTTTTACTCAGTGGTATTTTACAACACGCTGTTTTTCTTCCTATTTAAAAGGCTTTTCTCAATTTCCTCTCCAACTAATTCCACTTCAAAAAAAATAAATTCAATATCTTATACGTCTCCCTCACTACATGGTCTAAATTCACATTCATTCCATCCCTCCTCCATCGTTCTGAATCGGATTGCTAACTTGAAAATCACAACAAACCCAATTTGTTTTCAATGTTCGTCTTTCATTAATCATCCACTTTCTAAACTCCCCTCTTGCCCCTCCCATCCAAATCCCCCCCCTTGCACCTACACTCCTAAACTCCCCCCTTGCCCCTCCACTCTTAAACTCCCCCCTTGCCCCTCCACTCCTGAACTCCCCCCTTGCCCTTCCCCTCCTAAACTCCCCCCTTGCCCCTCCCCTCCAAATCCCCCCCCTCGCCCCTACACTCCGAAACTCCCCCCTTGCCCCTCCACTTCTAAACTCCCCCCTCACTCCTCCCCTTCAAAACTCCCCCCTTGCCCCTCCACTCCTGAACTCCCCCCTTGCCCTTCCCCTCCTAAACTCCCCCCTTGCCCCTCCCCTCCAAATCCCCCCCCTCGCCCCTACACTCCTAAACTCCCCCCTTGCCCCTACCCTCCTAAACTCCCCCCTTGCCCCTCCCCTCCTAAACTCCCCCCTCACTCCTCCCCTTCAAAACTCCCCCCCAACCCCTCCCATTCAAATCTCCCCCCATACCATTCCTCTCCAATTCTCCCTCCTCCCCCCTCCTCCTGAAAGCTGCCTCCTCCCCACTTCGTCTCCCTTCTATCTCATACCTCCACCCCCCCCAACCTTCTACTTTCCTCTGCCCCCCCTCAAACAACCCCTCACTGTGCCTCATCCCTTCACCATCAAACCTTTCATCCTCCTCATCCTTCCCTTTCTTGGAACTCTTCTGCAATCTCTGACACACTGTCAACTGCTCTCCCTACCTCCCCCTCTCATCCTTCATCTTACCCTACTCCTCCCCTCCCCTGTCCTGTACCCGATGCTCCCCCTCTCTCTTCATTAACGGTATGGACCTCAAACATCCAGGGCCTTCGCTCAAACCTGACTGATGTCTCCATACAGGTTGCTTCTGACAATCCAGACTTGATCTGCTTAACAGAGACTTTCCTCCTTCAAGATGTCTCTGATTCCTTAATATCTCTTCCTGGTTACTCCCTCCTCCGGTATGATAGACCTGAGCCTCGGCCTGGTGGTGGGGTGGCTATCTTTATCAAAAACTCTCTTCCTCACTCTCCTTGCACTGCCCTCTCTCCTCCTCACCCCCAGGAGTACCTCTGGCTACGGCTTCCTCTCCGCTCCCACCTTTTGTTCATATGCGTTCTGTACCGTCCCCCAAACAGTGATGACTCCATCTACATTTCACTGTCTGACAACATGGACCAACTTCTATCCACTCATCCCAACTCTCTCTTCCTCATATGTGGTGACTTCAACTGTCATCATGCCACCTGGTTGGGTGTGGGTTCCGCTCTCACCAGTCATGGCACCTCAGCAAAGGACTTCTGTGACTCACTGGGATTGACACAATCTGTCAATTTCCCGACCCGGATCTCAGCCAATGGAGTATCTTCTCTTCTAGACTTGGTTATGACAAACTTCCCTGCTAATGTCTGCTGCTCTTCTTCTGCTCCAATTGGTTCTTCTGATCATGTGCTTGTCAAAGTGGACATCTCTCTGGCCATTCTCAGAGAGCCTCCTCAGCGTCGACGAGTCTGGCATTTCACTCAGGCCGACTGGGATGGTCTTCAAGGAGCCATCAATCGTCTGGATTGGTCTCCCATCTCCACTGCCTCTGACATCAATTCTTCCTGGGAATTCTTCCAAAGCAAACTGATCTCTCTCATGCACAGATTTATCCCATCTCGCCTTCAGTTGTCTTACCCTTCCTCCCGTCCATGGTACACTGAATCTTGTGGTGAGGCAGTTGCCCTGAAACAACTTGCCTTTGCCTCTTGGAAGGCTAATCCAACTGAAGGCAATCTCAGTTCCTTCCACCAAGCTCGGAACAAGTGTGTGTCTACCCTCAGGAGTGCCAGGAAGCACTATCTCTCCTCACTCAAGAATGAACTCTCAAACCTGTCTCCTTTCTCCAAATCCTGGTGGCGTCTGGTCAAATCCGTTTCTGGTGTTTGTTCCCCCTCCATCCCCTCCCTTACCTCAAATGGCCACACAGTTGACATCGCACGTGACAAAGCCGAATGCCTCAACTCTGTGTTTGCCTCAAAATCCTTAGTCCCAAACCCATCTCTCTCTGTTCCCACCTTTCCCAGTCGAACCCAACTGCTCCTGGACTCTGTGTCCTTCTCTCCTGACAAGGTGGAGGAGTTTTTGTCAAACCTCGACTCTGATTCTGCAACTGGACCAGACCGGCATCAGCCCACGGGTCCTAAAATCCTGCTCTGCCGCTCTATCTCACCCTCTCTCTGTTCTTTTCACCCTATCTTTTGCTCAAGGTCATCTGCCAGCATCCTGGAAATCAGCAAACATTACCGCTTTACACAAAAAGGTGCAAAAACAGATCCTTGCAACTATAGACCAATCAGCCTGCTCCCAATTATCAGCAAAGTCATGGAATCCATCATTGCTTCGGATATGAAATCTTTCCTCTTCTCCAATGGCTTGATCTCTGATCATCAATTTGGTTTCAGACCAGGTCACTCTACTCTGGACATGCTGCTTCTGCTGTCTCAACAATGGATGGAGGTCCTCAATGCCAAACAGGAAATCAGAGCTGTCTCCCTTGACATATCACGTGCCTTCGATACGGTCTGGCACCCAGCTCTGCTCACCAAACTCTCCTCCTATGGTATCCATGGAAATCTCCATGCATGGCTTGCGGACTTCCTCTCTGGTCGTAGTCAACATGTGGCCCTGAATGGATTTCTCTCATCTCCCCTTCCTGTTCAGGCTGGAGTTCCCCAAGGCAGTGTGCTGGGCCCTGTGCTTTTTCTGGTCTTTATCAATGATCTCTCCGACTCTCTGGAAAATCCTCTCTATCTCTTTGCTGATGACTCCACTCTCTGCCGCTCCATTCCTCTTCCCTCAGATCGGCAGTCTGCAGCCTCCTCACTCTCTGAAGACCTGGACAAAATCACAGACTGGTCAAACAAGTGGAACATGTCTTTCAATCCTGACAAATCTCACACTCTTACTATGTCTCTCCGAAAAGATCGACTGGACAACCCTCCCATCAACTTTCTCAACAATCCTCTCCAAGAAGTTCTGTCGCTCAAGCTTTTGGGTCTCACTATCTGCCATGATCTTTCTTGGGAAAACCACATTTCCAAGCTGGCCTCCAAAGCCAGTCGCCGACTGGGCATCCTCCATCGTGCGAAGTCCTTCCTAGGCACACCTGAGCTCCTCACCACATACAAGGCTTTCATCCGCAGCTCAATGGAATACTGTTCTCCCCTATGGGCTGGTGCTCCTGCCTCACACCTGGCTCGGCTTCACGCTGTTGAATCCAAAGCTTTCAGAATCATTGGAATCTCCCGTGATGAAGCTATCTCTGAGGGCCTTTCACTCACTCACCGCAGGCAGGTAGGTGGTCTTTCTGTCTTCTACCGACTCCTCTCCGGCCTTGCTCCCCCAGCTCTCTCTGTGCTCTGTCCCCCAAATATTCCTACAGGTCGCATAAGATCTGCCAGCCACCCTCTGATGGTTAAACTGCCGAAATCTCGGCTCTCTGCTCACCTTCACTCTTTCATTCCTCTTTTCTCCCGCCTCTGGAACAAACTCCCACACTCACTTCAATCACACTCCTCCCTCCAGGTCTTTAAAACAGCTGTTCACCACCATCTCTTATCTTCCCCCATCCAAAACCTTGATCTTTTATACCCCCACTAATTCACCCCAGATCCACCTTGTTTGAAATTCCAACTTCTTTCCTGGAAGTCCTGGCAGTGTCCATATGTTTTATACCTCTCCCACCCCACCCCCCCCCCCCCTTCCCATGCCTCCCCCCCAAAGCCCTCTCCCTCCCACAGTTCTCTGGATGTCTCCATGTCTCTCGGTCCCTGCTCTCAAATGTGGTGTTTGTGTCCTTCCCCCTCTCTCCCCATCTTGTCTACCGCTCCCGATGTTATTTGTTTTATGTGTCTGTTTGCCTTTCTGTGTGATTAATGTTCGCTCTTTCACGAGCCTCGATCCTGTATACAAAAAAAAAAAAAAAAAACAACCTCTTTCAGCATCCTGCTGTCTGCTCTCGGGATGAACTTGCTGGGGCGGCCTGGCCTGAACAAGTTGGTAGTTGTTCGGAATCTTCCCCACTTGGAGATTATCTTCCGGGCAGTCGAATGATTGATTTCAAATTGCTTGGAGATATTTTTAAATCACTTCCCAGACTCGTAGGCATCTATAACCTTCTTTCTGAAGGCCTCAGAGACCTCTTTTGATCAAGGCATGGTGACGCCGCACACTTCGACAACAAAGAGCAAACCAAACTAAATGGCTGAGGTTTAAATAAGACAGGTTCCTCCAAGATCCTCTCTAACTATGTTCTAATCATATGCACCTGAGCTGGTGTACCTGATTCTAATTTTAGGTATTTGAAGTAGTGATAAATGTAGGGGTGTACTTACTTTTTCCACATGCGAAATTTTCATTTATGTTTATTTAAATTGTACAATGGACTACAAAATGTAAATGTTTCATGATATTTGTTATATTATATCACCTTTATCTATCAATATTGTTGAAATGAAGATCAAATAGCTGTATTTTTTTTTTTTTTTGTTGTATACAAGATCGAGGCTCATGAAAGAGCTAACATTAATCACACAGAAAGGCAAACCGACACATAAAACATATAACATGGGGAGCGGTAGACAAGATGGGGCGAGAAGGCGAGGAACACAAACACAACATCCGAGAGCAGGGACATCGAGAGATCTGTGGGAGGGAGAGGGCTTTGGGGGGGGAGGCATGGGAAGGGGGGGGGGGTGGGGGTTGAAGAGGTATAAAACATAAGGACACTGCCTGGACTTCCAGGAAAGAAGTTGGAATTTCATTTCAAACAAGGTGGATCTGGGGTGAATTAGTGGGGGTAGAAAAGATCAAGGTTTTGGATGGGGAAATATAAGAGATAGTGGTGAACAGCTGTTTTAAAGACCTGGAGGGAGGAGTGGGATTGAAGGGAGTGTGGAGTTTGTTCCAGAGGCCGGAGAAAAGAGGAATGAAAGAGTGAAGGTGAGCAGAGAGCCGAGATTTCGGCAGTTTAACCATCAGAGGGTTGCTGGCAGATCTTGTACGACCTGTAGGAATATTTGGGGACAAAGCACAGAGAGAGCTGGGGAGCAAGGCCGGAGAGGAGTCGGTAGAAGACAGAAAGACCACCTACCTGTCTGCGGTGAGTGAGTGAAAGGCCCTCGGAGATAGCTTCATCACGGGAGATTCCAATGATTCTGAAAATCATTGTTGTTGAAATGTGTTGAAAAAGTCAAAACTTTACAT